>NW_016690199.1:8006464-8152424 GCF_001604755.1 Lepidothrix coronata
CCTACATCTACCCTCACTGAAGAAACTTCCTTTCAGCTGAAACAATATTCAGGAAAAATATTAAGGATTTTTAGAAAGATCAGAATTAAAAATCATGGTTATCTCATCAACATAGATGATGAGAAAAGAAAAATATGCCCCCAAACTTTTATTCTTTTGGAGGGACTGAGAAGGGTAATAAGTGATGACAAACAACTGAAAGCTCTTTGCCATAATTATAAATTCCTACTTTAGCTCTCATCTCTCAAAAATTTCAACAAAAAGTAGAATACCATAAGACTCTGAGATTTGTTAGCTGTGGCTAAGCAAAGCTACAGCATTTTTACTGTCTATTTAACAAACCCACTAAAATAGGAATGAACAGTGTCTCATAAGTATCTGCCTGCTTTGTCCAAGGGCAAGCAGTATAATTCATCAGGCTTGGTGGTGAGATGGTTTGTCTGCCTTAGCCGCTCTTGAACTGACCTAATCCCTTGCCTTGTGAAGTGGCCATGGAAGCCAAGGACTCCATTTCAGCCATATCTGAGCCACTGAGTAGCTGCTTTTCACAGTCAGAAGGGTTACGTCCGGGACCACACCATCACTCAAAGCAACAGGGCCGTGGTGCAAATAATTTTGTTTATACTGTAGGAGAAATTACGCTAATGAGACTGTGTGCTTAAACCCTGTGCCATTCTCCAATTCTGTGCCCAGAATCCCCAAGCAGTGGTGAATGATATCTGTACAGGTTCCTCAACTACTAAATTTGTGTCTTTGCTAACTGCCTAATATTTGTCTAGTTCATGATATCTGAAGACCAAATACTCTTAGGAAGGAATTCAAGTATTTCAATTGATAAAAACTGCTGACATATCTGTTCCTCTCCTCTGGAGAGAAATTACTACCATTTCTAAAAACTATACCTTAATCAGAAGATGCTGATTACTGTTGGTCACCAAAATGAGTAGTAAGCTGTGCAACAGATGAGGTGTTGCATCTCTGCTCACGTCACTGATGTATGAAAAAAAGATAATATCTTTTGTCTTTTTTTTTTTTCCTAAGTTGTTCTGTTTCTGACTTACTTTTCAGCTTCTACCTGTGCATCTTGTAAATAGTCTGAAACACCTCCTTGTTTTAGACTTGCATCTATCCCTTGCACATAATTTTACTCCACATTTTCTCTCCACTTTAATTCTTTAGACTTTTCTTTAATTAACATTAATAGCTATTTGTCAGAAAACAACTTTTTTTTCCTGACAAGGTATTGTTTCAGCAGTCAGACTTAGGAAAACACAAGTGAAATATAAAAAAAAAAAACACTCATCAGAATTTATTTTTCTTCTAATAGTCCATTTTTTTCTCCAGTTATAACACCACAAAAAATATAAAGAGGCTTGTAATGAAAAAATACTTGAAAATCAGCTTTTAGAAATACTTTTTTGTATGTCAACTCTAGCTGGTCAAACTTGAAGCTTAACACTGATGTATGTGACAGATATGTGAACAGTGATTCTGAGTTCTGAACTGTTGACAATGACTTAATTTTTCCTCTGCAGTTTCCCTCTCTGTATAATAAAGATGTCAGTTCCTATTATTAATTTTTCTTTAAGTATGAGAAGGACAATATAATATTTCTACAGGATTTTTGAAGATGAAATCGCTGCATCAGTGTATAATACATAATATTTAGAAGGAGAAAATATTAAAGTATTTGGAACTTATGTATAACCTGCTGTAAACCAGTTGTTGTAATTACTAAGTTTTGTGAAAACAATTTAAGGAGAAAAATTGTTTATATGAATTCATTCAGAGGTGCGAACGATATTCTTAGCTGGTTTTGCTAGTGGTACATATGTAAATGTTTCTTCTTTCTTTTAAATGATTTATTTTTCCAGAAGCTTCTGAACAAACTCTCAAAACAAGTGCATTAAAAAGTGAGACTCTGCTAATAATGTCTAAAGAAATAAAAATCTACTTCAGAGAAATGCAGTAGGCAGTCTGCATATTCTAATGATAGCAGTGTGAATTACAGATAGCACACAAGCGGTGTAGCAAGGCCACACAGCACCTTGCAATTTAGAATTTGTCAACATTTTGCAGTTTCCCGTGTGAGTCACCACTTGGTTGATGTTTCCCATTTATTGTTTACATAGGCTTAAGCTTTGGAACGTCCATGCAAAACAGCACATTCAAGCTTTAAATCAGTCACACATAATGAAAATTTTCAAATCATTCCAAGCAGTTAATTTAATATTTTATAAGAAAAATGCAGCTCGAGTTGTGCAGTTAAATTTGCAGATCAAGAAGGACAGCAAGAGCAGCCACACATACATTACCAGTGATAAAATAGAGATAAACTGAAAAAATGTGAGATTGTGTATCTGAAGTCTGCAACAGCTGTGCTCATACTTAACGTGTAGGTTTCATTCATTAAATATATGTATGATATAAATATGCTAATCTTGTGCCTCTGTCAGTCTGCAAAGAGGATAAGAAGGGTAGAAAACATAATTAAAAAGTGTGTAGGTGTTTCTGTTAAAAGAAATTTGCCAGTAGTGTGAAATCTGAATTTCTAGCTTGCCTTATTTTAATTTTGTGATGCCTGGGCCCTAAGTATCAAAAGAAGGGATTTCCCTCACTTCCTCAAGCCAGGCAGAGTCACATATTATGGTGAACACTGAGACTTTCAATGTAGCAGCCAAGATGGCGTTGGAGAAGAGATAGAAAGAATGTCAAGAAATTCCATTCCTAGAACTTTACCCCACATAATCTGATTTCTTTTCCTTCTTCTTCTGCGAGAAGCTGTGCAATTTCCAGTGACAAATGCAACATTGTTCCACAATCAGTTGCTAAAGAGCAGTAACTTCCCTACTTACACTGGCAAAGCATTAATCAAGAAATTAGAGCAGCCTGGGGTTTGGGTTTATTTTTGGTTCTTTTTCCTGAGAGGTAGGGATTTTCTTTTTTTTTGCTTTGGTGATCGATTTTTTGTTTGTTTGGGGTTTTTTTTTTGGTTTTGTTTTGGTTTGGTTTTTTTGACCATCGCTAAATATATCCAGAGTGCTCTAAAAATCTGGAAGAGGAAATTAAAATCTTAACCAAGTCTGTCCGCAGTGATTTCAGGACTTGATTGTGGATTTCATCCTGATGGTGTTGATTTTAGGGACTGCTACATCAAAGCATGAATGGTTTAGCTGCAAGCTCGTGTTTACTACTTCACACAACACACTTGTTTCCCGAAAGCCAATTCTGATTCAAATCAATTTAATTAAGTAACAAAGCTGGTTGTCATGGTAACAACACTACTAATTTGTCATGGCAAATACTCTGTGAGATTGACCAGTTGCTAAGCAACAGCCAATGGGCTTGAAGACAGAAGATGACAAATTCTATCTGGTGCAGATGTTGTGATCCAGTCTTGAATTAGGCCTCTGTTCTGAGTGGATTCCCAAGAGAGCATCACCTGGATAGCTTAATAGCATCACAGGGAGTAGCACGCCACAACAAATTATATTGTTTTGCACTTTTAAAAATGTATTTGAGGAAGAAGCTAGTAAAATAAGGTAATTTGATGCCCCGTGTCATCTTTTTTATTTTCCTGTTACAGAATATATGGAGATGATTCAATCTTACTGTACTTGGCTTTGCATATGCATATTTATATCTCTGAAACAGTCTTTTATTCATCTTTGTACAAATGATACATAAAATTTAGGCATGCAAGCACAAAACAAGTGGATTATGGCTAAATCACCTCAACAAAATCTGTTTGGAGTAATGTGCGTAATTCACTCACAACAATGGAGAACAATTTATTTTTAGTTTATTATTCTTTCCCTTCAGATACTCTCCACCTTCACAGTTTAAACTTGATTTACTTTTATTCATGAGAATAAATTCATTATTCCTCTCATGGAAAGTACTACAAATATTTGAGGCTGTTGGTATCTTCCTACCTGTGCCTGCTTTTGATCTGCAAAGAAATCAGACTAAGTGTAAAGTAATGTCATTTTGTCAACACATGACTTTCAACGTAGTAGCTAATTTATCCCAAATCCTTGTCTAACTAAAAAAAACACTTGAATTGGGAAATAATTAAAATATTCTGTTCAGTTCTATGTTTAGGTCTAATTCTAAAATCTACTTTTTAAACTTAGCACTTTGTGTGCAAAATGAGACAAACTGATGACTGATAAGGAAGAATACAGAAATTTTTGAAATTAAGACTAGAGGCAGTAAGAGAAAAGTTGACTGATTATCAGTTCACTGGAAAATATTGCTACCAGAAATGCTTTGTGAAATAGGATTCATATTTCTAGGATTTTGCTTGCAAATATAAAGAAAATTTCTGACAGTTTTGAAATGGCTGGGTTTCAGGTTATTTTAGACATTTGATTTCTTCATGGAAACTGACTTTTCAATTAGAAATAATTTGCCAAATTATAATCATAACAGAATGACAATTGATCTAATAGAACAAAGATTCAAGCATTGAAATCAAAACAAATTCTTCTAATTTTCTGAAGCGAGATATTTGAATGACCTCTCCTTTGCTCTACTATCATTTTCTTTCTGTGAAATCACTTGTGCTGGCAGACAAATTTTAAAATTCCTGAAAAACCCTTATACAGCAGATATTCCAGCCTTCACAAATTTCTAATATGGATAGTAGTTTCTTAGTCGAGTCACTACAACTAATGGACTGCTGACAGGAAGATACAGGCAAGAACCTAATATTATGCTCTATGATATTCATTTGAATATAAACAGCAACAATTTTGCAGTTTAAATAAAATGTTATCTAGAACCAAAATAGAGATTTGTTTTATCAGTTTCGTTGCAAATGCAGTCATCGTGATAGAAATTAAATAAAACCCTGATCTGTTGTTGCATTAGAAGAGGGTTGAAATTAACCAATTGAACAATCCAAATGAATTTTGATTTTATAAAAGTAAAATCAGACTTTAAAAATTAAGTTCATAATGTTATTACAAAAACAGAGGGTGCATTATGCCCATCAAGTTTGGTTAAAAGGGTATTCTGCAGAAAATTAGCTAGAGTAATTTGTGCAATACTAACAGAAAATATAAAAGCAATGGACAGATGCAACTCAAATGTCATCCTTTTGCTAGTTCAAACCATTTGTTAGACTTGCATTTTTTATATTATGTTGTATGGGGTGTCTGGGACAAGGCTTTGGCAGTAGGTGTGCTGTAGACGTGGCCTCTGTGGCCAGGGGGAGGAAAGGTGGTGTTTTAGTGTTTATCTTTTGTTTCTCCCTACTCAAATCTATTTCAACTGGGAAAAAAAAAAAAAAATTAATTGTCCCCAAGTTGAATCTGTTTTCCAGTGACAGAACTGGTAAGAAGTCTCACTGTCTCAATCTTAGCCTATGAAGTTTCTTATCCTATTTTCTCCACCTGTCCTGCTAAGCAGAGGGAGGGAAGGAGGGAGTGTCTGGGGGCACCCTGGCTGTTTGCCAAGTCTAACCCACAAGGTAAAGACAATCCAGCCACTGAAAAATGTCACATGTGGAAAGTACATTGGCACGAGGAGCCAAGGCTTCATGCTCAACAGCAGTGCATCCCCATTTTCAGAATGTGAAAATTATTTTAACACAGGAAAGTAGTAAACAACATGCTTTTTCCTCTCCTCTGAAAGCTGCAGATAAAATCCTAGTATCATACCAGAAGAAACAATAAAACAACCAAAAATCTTTAAAATGCATCATGCAAGTGACAACATTACATACAAGAATGCTCAGACAACTTTGAATACATTTGCCTTTGACCTGAAACTAGCACTTAGGTACTCTAATGCTACCTTTTCTATGCTTTCAGTGTCTAATTTGGGCATTTCAGTTTACACAATCCTTTTTTTTATGAAACTCATAGACAATTACATATTTTTAATTTTATTTTGATGAAGCTGACAATTCAGAGATAATTTAAACTCATCAGTGGAGGGAACAGCACGACCCTATCTCTTGCATCAGGCCTACTGGTAAGACAGAACATATCTTTTCAAAGTTTTTCATTTTTTAAAACACCAAAAGCTGGAGGAGCCATGAGATCCTTAAATAAATTATTCCATTGGTTAATCATCAACTTACTCTTTCTGGCCATAGATCTGAGGACTAACGTTTGCTCCCTTAACCTATGGATCATATGCTTTTCCATATTATATGAAACCCAGAAATTTCCAACTCCTTATGATGCTCCTTTTCGAAATTAGTTTCTCCTTCGGAAGGGAACTGTGACTTTCCGTCTTTATTCCTAGATATGTAATATTGCCATTTGAAAATTTAAAATAAATCTTATTCAAGTAAGTCCAGATCATTGTAATATCCAGGCCATTTGTCAGATCTGTCTTTCTCATTATTTACTGTACTATTGTTTTTGTGTATGTAAATCTTAACAAGACTGATTGTATATCGTTTTGCACATCACTGCTCAGGTCATGACTTGAATAAGATAAGAAGGAAGCCAATAGGAAAAAACAAATGAATTATTTTTCATTAAAATTCTTTCCAAAAACTATCAATTAGAACATGAATTTTCTATCTGCAGTATTTTTAAATCCTAATGAAATCAAATGCCTTTTAGAAATTTTTTACAAATGAAATCATAAACATAATCAAAAAGACCAAGTTTATTTGATAATTTTTTTCATTGAGCGGTGTTGATTGACAGTGCATATATTGCCATTATTTTAATTCTTCATTGATTTCATTCCCCATTACCTTGACTTAGTCTCTCTATATCTATTTAATGAGATGACAGTTTGCTCAAATATTTGTCCTTCTTAAGCAGTGGCACATAAACCATTTTTTTTTTCTAGAACCCCAGAGTTTTTTCAGTCTTCCAGATTAATTCATCTGTCTGACATTCCTTTGAACTTATCATGTGTGAAGTATTTCATCATAGTTAAATTTAACTTATTTTTTTTAAACTTCTTTGCTCTTCCTTTCCTCTCAGTACTACTGGAAGAAAATCTGTTTTGTTGTTGTTGTTAACATCATCCTTCTTTCTAAGAACAGATGTTAAGTATGCACTGGAGAATTCTTCCTTTCCTCAGCATTACTGATTTTTATATTTGGTCACCATTCAGTAAACTTGGCCCAGAACCTTCCCTCAGGACAGACTTTTTGGGAGCGAAGTGAAATGAATTAATAAGTCTGCTGCCATTGAATCACTTCTCTCAGTGCAGGGCACATACTGGGAGTTATGTGATGGACTGAGGCTTCTTGTTGTAACCTCTTTCTCTGTGTCACACTCATGTTGCAATTGTCCTTACACCAGTCCATCACCAGGAATCACTTTAGCATCTGTGCAATAGTAACAGCAAGACTAAATTTTCTTCTTTTTTTTTTGGTTTACTGTTGACTTCCCTGATCTTGAGAACCATTAAACGTCTGAAACTGGCACACAGTTTGGAAAACTCTTTTACTTTTTTTTTTTGTTAATTGATCTGACACTTTACAGCATTTGCTTCAAAAGGTTAAAATCTGTTCATATAACTAATCTTATCTTCTTTAAAGCCCCTTTTCTCTAGCGAATGGCTGGTCTGGCCTCTGGCTGACTTTCTGTCTTCACAAATTTCTCTAAAATTCACTATCCTCCCACCTTTCGTTTCAGCGGGGGTCCCTGGGAAGACTCCTACGAATCCATCATTGAGAATGGCAACCAGGGAAAGCAGCCATTTCCTCCAGAAGAAAACTGTTCTGCCACATTCTCTTAAAGTATATTCTCCTCCCAGGGCAAGCACAGAGCTCCCATCAACACTAATGCACACACAGAGGTGAATATTCCCATTTGTGAGAGACTGTAATTGAATCACCATTAGCTTCAGCTTCTGGCATTGTTCAGAATGAGTCAAGTCCTATTGCTTCTTGTTGCTAGAATGCAATAAACAAGAGTTAAACTATTTAAAGGCAGCTTTGTTCTTCTGTCAGGCACCTGATGAATTTTGGTTAAAATATAACAACTCCAAAGAGGTATTAGAATCTGGCAAAGACAAAGGCCCAAATTAACCTTAACTATAGAGTGTCTATCAATGCTTCTGTCTCAACCACTTCAAAATCCCTTTTTCAGCTGCCTATGGAACAGTTATATTACTGATCCAAATTTACCTCTAAGCTGTGTGAATGTATATTTTCCTAGTGTTTAAGTGGAAGAAGCTGTAAGGAAGCAGGATTTCATTTCACTTCCAAGGTTTTCACAGATAGCAGTGATTCAAGAATACTCCATGGAATAAGTGGTTGTTACTTGATTTTTTTTTTACCTCTCAAGAAAATAGAACCTTCCTAAGAAAACTTTACAGTCCTACACGCACACACACAAAAAAAGACCTAAAAAAATGCACTTTTATGAAAGCTATCCATCAAATGTCAAGGATAATAATCAATTTTTTGTCACAATGAACTGATAAAAGCTTTCAGTAATAATGTCATGGGGAAAAAAATTTGTGTTGGAACTCGTAACGCTCAGCCCTGATATCAAACGAATTCATAAAAGCTCAATACCACTGTAGCCCTCGGAGGCATGACAAAACACAATTTCTCATCCACAGGATATGGAATAATTCTCTCTTTTTTATTTTTTTTTTACAGAGGGAGAAGTAAAAGGAAAAAATCTGAATTTCAAAAAAAATATTACACAATCCTGCTTATGCAGGTGAACATTACCGATCATTTTGGTCTCCGATATCACAAACCGTTATGGTGATTTCTCTCACATCATGCAAATGGCTGCATAATGTCTACTCCTCTTGGAATGTAAAATCAAATCAGCATTCTAATGATACAAGCCCGTGATGAGCTTGGAAATAAATATGCAGAAGCGCATAAAAAAAAAAATCAAGGCAATCAAGGAGAGCCAGCGTCCTAGCTTGGACTATAAATCTTTGTCTGTTTCAATCGTAAAGCTGGCCGAATCAGTGTAAAATTCGAGCAGGGATGTCATCAATTTCTGTTAACCTCTCTATTCTTCTTTGTGTTGGCGGTGCAGTGATGGATTGGTTTTGTCACTTGTGCTCAGTTCACAGTATGTTAACATGGAAGGGTGCAGTCAGGTTATGAAGAAGGGTTATTACTGTCCCAGCTCTGACCTGGACTTACTATCTTTTCTAGTATCACAAAACCTTACTGTCTTTGGGAGCGAGAAGTAGCATCCTTGGAGGTGCTTAATGCTAAACAGGGCAGCTGCAGTTGTATTCCTCCAGTTGCTTTGCTATACTTCTTTCCAGATGTTTTGCTCCAGCGTATAGGCCCATTCTTTTCTACCATTTTTTAATTAATGAATTAATGTAGGAGATGCTTATTAATCCAGCTACCAGTGCAGGAAGAAAAGTAATGAATTACTGGATTAAGAGGAATCTATGATCTGCAAACACAAAAAGATTCAAAATTTTACAATTTCTAAATAACAAAGCGCTGGTAATGAAACAGAGGTAGCAACATAAACACGCTGGCATGTAGCGAATACATAAATGTTTTAAGGAGCGGACCAAGAATTCTTCTGTCATGTTGTCTTGATCATTTGGTAAAGATGTGAATTTAATGAGTTAGGGTGTTCTTCAGATCATTTACTGCTTCTCTATGCTGTGTCAATGTACTCATTGCAATCTGTATTGCACAGCACTGAGACACCTGGTCCTACTTCAAAAACTTGCAAGCTCAACTTTAAGCAACTTCAGGCTCTATTAATGTCAATGGAACTGCTTAAGTGCTTAAGTTAAGCATGTTCCTAAATGCTTTGTTGGAAGATTGTAATAAATTCTAATTCAGAGCCCAATGAAATCTGTAGGAGTCTTTATATTGACTTCAACGGCATTGTATCAGGCTAATAGAGCTCAACACCTTGCAGAACTGAACCCTTAAACAGTTGGTTCATTTCACCACATAAGTGGCTGCTTTAGTGGTGGATGAAGTGATCCCTATGTGTAGTATCTAATATAGTGTGTTTCAGCTTGTTAAGTTAGTAAAGTGCTTTGGGATCACTTGAGATGAATGGTACAATCCAAATGCAAGTTATCACTACGGTGCCAGAAGTACTATTTTTTGTGAGTGAAAAATCACGCTAAAATAGATGTTTTAAAACAAAGGAAATAGAACATTATAAAAATTCTATATCTATTTACTTCTGTAACAAAAAGCCAAGTGGAACAAAATAACTCCTGCAATAGGTAGTCTGGGTTAGCAGAAAAGCTGAACAATTGCGGGTCAATGGCATTTTGTAAGTGATGCTTTTGCTCTCGACAAATTGGACCCAGGATATAGGAGTAAATCTGGTCACAAATGTCTGCCACTTCTCAGAGCTGTGTTGGCTGCTCAAAAGCAATTAAGTGAAGTGGGTGCTCAAGTCCCATTGAATGTCCCAATTAACAATTAGCAAGACTTGTGCTCTTAAGGGTTTTTGGAGATCTTACACAATAAGACAATGACAAAGTCACATGAAGGAGACATTCTATATCCTTTCTATAGGAGTTATTTTTAAAGTCATATAAAAAAAATCCTGAATTAAATATAGTATAGAACCAAGAAAGAAGCAACTGTTACATCATAACTTTACTATCCACCATTGAGTTCAGGAATGTAGAAGGAACCCAGTCAGGCAACAGGGTTGGCAATCTAACCAAATCCAAACTGATAGAAGTTTCATAAGCAACTTTTCCTTTAAAAACTTATTCCTACATTATGGCATTTTTAAGATGTCTCAGCATACCAAAACACCGTATATTAATAAGAAAACTGGAGGTAAGTTTGGCATGATAAAGTTTCTCTGTGTGGTCAGTGTAGCTTGTTTTCTCCCAAGTTTCTTTATTTTGACCTTGTAATTAATTTAAACTAAACAATGTATTCAGTGACAGCTACAGAGACTCCAGTAAAAGTAGTCAAGAAAGAATCCCAAAGAAGTCATACTGACCTTACTGATAAATTCCACCTCGGAAAGTGCTTCAAATGTCACTGAACCCAAGAGGAACTATACATTTGATCATGCTGTTCCTGTCCTGTGAAAGGAAACTGTCACTCCAGAAGTAAATAATTCTGGACTTCTACCAGCTCACATGTGCCCTAACCCATTGAGTGCCACCCCTTACACGCGTAAACAGAACAAATACAATCTGCCACAAAAAGGCCTTGTAAGAGTCTCCAGAGACATGAATCCCACTGAATTAATTATTGTATTGCAAATATTTTTAGCAGGATGCCTATTTACTGATATATTTGTCTTAAAGGTTCATGTTCTCGATTACATAATGATAAACAAATTAAATGCAATTTCAAATTTATACCTGTACAAGTGTCAGTTACCAAGTTCCCCTGTCAGTCCCATGAGGCTGCCCATAGCACAGCTGGAAAGCGTGCTACTGTGCACACATTGCAAGGCATTGCATTGCATTACTTACTCCAAGAAACTCTTACTGAAGGCATAAATGTTAATGATTTTTATTTATTGCTGGTATTGCAGAGTCCAGTAAATTCAGAAATGAGACTGGATGTGATTTAATAGATGCTCTGCAGAAATAAAGATCTACCAGGGCTGCTTGTCTCTCCCAAACTTCAAGGGGAGATGGAACAATTTTTGTCACCTAGACTGATCTGCAAATCAAAGAATCCCACCCTGCTGCAACATTTGTCCGTGTGTGGGACCCATCCTCCTGTAGGAGGACCTAGTTTTGGTTTCCTTGAACTTCTTAAAACTTTTATTATTGTAATTAGCACTTCATGTCATCAATATAGATCAACCTCAATGAAGAGAAATATGTTCTAAGCATGTTACTAATAAGATAAAAATTTGATCTACTTGTGAAAGGAGAATGTAAATTAATTAGGAGCATAGTCAAAATAACTTACTTTAAATACCCTGAAAATCCTTCTAAATAATTTTCTATATTTTTCTTAGGCTTTGTTTAATTTCTAACACTTTCCTTGTTTGCAAGGAAGCATTTGGGTGAAATCCTTGACATGTTGACGAGTAGTTTTGCATAACCTAAGCCAATGGAGGTTTGTTATTTTCTCAGATCCAATCCTGAAAAGTCTGCAGAGGGTCTGGATGTTTGTCTTGATAATTTATGAGCTTATCAGTGGACTGTGCGATTTTGGGTTTTAGGCCCACATTCAGCTCAAAGAAGGAATAATTTCAAATGAGGGCTAATTAGCAAGTTATCACTTTGCAATCTTGTTCAACAGTTATTTAAATCAACACTTGGTAAAAGGAGAAATGAAAACTACTGAACATAGACACAAACACTAACATACAAATTCAAACACAGATACATAGGTCATCTAATGAAAGGGAAAAAAGTTTTTCCTAATAATACAGAGTAATTTTATGATATATCTAAAGGCAGGTTGAATGCATGTCCCTCATCCTTCAGTTTCCCTTTTCCATTTAAAATCATGTTGACCTTGAGTCTATTCTGTAATCAAGGTGTTTGATAGGTCAAACCCTTCAGAGGTGCAGGTAAAAAGCACTTTTTAGAATGTTAAACTGGCAACATAGAGGGTGCAGTTATTGCTTTAGAGAAATGTCATAGATGTCCTCTAACCTTTTTTTTAGGAACGTATTTCTTCGATGATTTTTTCAAGGACTCGGGTCAGGAAGAATCTACCCCAAGGGTAGTTAGAGGGAAGAAAAAATAACAAGGCATGGTAGCACCTGGGGACCACAACATTGTTCACATCCTCTGTAATCATCAGTGCACTGCTCAGCTGCTTTGGTAATTTACATAATACCATCCTGACACGTTCACTTCAGTTATCCATCACCATTGGAATGGTGTTGCTGTTTTCCTGCTTTATTTTCTTTCTCCCTATCTGTCTCTCTCTGTGCCTTTCTTTCTCTCATTGTGTCTTATGTTTATCTGGCCAAGCAAAAAAGATTGATTTCACATTGTTTCTGCCCTCCTTGTTCAAGAAATATGATTTTGGCAAATGATGAGGCAGTGAACAAAGCTAATAAGCAAAAATGCACATACAGAGATTTTATTCTCTACATTTTAATGAATAGTATCTTTGGGAGAACTGAAGAGGAGGAGAAGAACAATAATTTAATGGATGCTGAGATGAGGGAGAGAGTCAGTTTAATAAAGCTAAATTCTAAGGATATGATGGACTTTATTCACAGGGAATCATGGCTATATCTGCAAGATAGGACTGGACACTGAGCTTAAAGCTTTGCCTCTTGAGTTACATTTCTTCAAAAATTAACAAAGGAAAGGTAATATTTAATATTTTCTGAATGTAATTTTTAGTGTCACATGACAGATGAATTGGTTTCCTGAAAACATGATTAATTCCTGCAGAGATCAAGCTACGGGCTTGTTATCCCCAGTTTTATACTTTTATACCCCTTTGACTCTAATGGTGTTGCCCTTGATGTACATCACTGTAACTGGTATTGACAGTTATGTCCTTGTCTATCACCTTTGTGTATGACAAGGGTGCTGAAGTCACCTTCTCACAGTAAAGGAAAACTCTAAGACATAGGAAAAGACCATTGAAATGGGGATGTGGACAACCTATTTATTGTTACTTTCTCTAGCCTATAGGGGTGAATGCCTCATACTCTGAGCCACTCATTCCTAGCAGAGAAAGCCCCAAGTAACTTGGCTACTAGGACTTCCCACAATACGAAGGCAAAAAGCAACTTTTAAGGCAACATAGTTCTTAGGGGTGAAAAGGAAAAAAAACACACTTGTATTGGTGTTCCTGAACAAGCATCAGAAATTATTCCTTGTCTCTGCATAATGATGATCCTGATAAATAATTGCAGGGCAAAAAAACCAAACCTCCCAGAAGTAAAAAGAGGATGGTATATGAATACAGTGCCACCAACCCCTCAAAAGACAGCTTCATACACCTAGAATTTCTAAAACCCTCCCTTCAAAAAAAAAAAAAAAAAGTCTATGTGTACAAAGGCATGAATAGCCCTGTTTTTAAACAGTGTTTCCATTATTAATGTAGATACTACTCACTTTAGTACCTCAAGTTAGGTGGGAGGAACCTAAGTATCAGACTTTGCTATATGGAACCTTTAGGTTCAATCCCTGTTATGCTGAAGTACTGGGACGAGTAAGACAGCTCGTTGACAGCTATGTTGAAGGAGAGATGGGGACATACAGAAAAGGCTAACAACCTCAGGCATATCTCCACAGTTTGTGTTCATATGCACTACGTTATTTAAGCAAGTGTATTAATTTGGTAATAGCACTCTGGAAAAGTTGATCCTCTGTAAGGGCAAGGTCCTCTGCAGCTAAAGACTTTGCATAAACTTATGTCTTCATCAAATCCATGGTATGAATGGATTTCTAAAATCCAAATGCAAAGTAAAAAAAAAATATTTTTAAGGAGCAAATCCTTCCCCCTATAAAACTTCCCATACGAAAATGAAAATGTATTCATTATAGACTGCAGCCACATTTATTACAGACTGTAGTTGCATTTCATACCAGAATCTCTATTAAAGGTTCCTTGTAGTCTTTGATTCTTCTTTTATAAAAAGATTTTTTCTGATAAAGAAATACAGGATTTATTGAAGACTCCTCAAAGTTGTTTCAATTAAATTCTGTATTCTTATATATCAGCTTTGTATGACAGAAACAAATTCAAGGCACTGTCCTGCAAACACTGATACAATGAGATAACTCAAGAGAGCACTTGAATGATCTCAAGTATAGGCTCCACTAGAAAAATTTAGCCTTGGCAAAATCAACTTATTTCATGTGTATTAACACTGCTTTATGCTAGGGATGATTTTTTTTGTTTTGTTCTGAGGTGGCTTTTTTTTCAGTGGAAGAAAGACTTCATTTTGACACCAAAAATATTGTCATCCAAACCACCTTGTTTAGAAAAACCAGCATTTGTCTGTGCAGATCAAACACACAGAACATTCAAGCACTTCAGTAGGTTGGAAAAATATGAGAACAGTCTTCTGGAATCTCACAGAAAGACTGAAAATCAGTGATCTTATTAACCTCTGAGGACCTTAAAACAAGATTTTACAGCAACTAGACCAAACACTTTGAGAAAACTACAGATATCTTGATTCTTTAATCTTTGCAATATTAATATTCTGTTGTTATCTGATCAGCTCTGGCATTTCTTTAACACCATAGAGAAAGATGGCATAATAAGATATGAGTACTGATCATAGATTTGGTCTTCTGATCTGTTCATGATAGTGTTAAAGTTATGGAGTTGCAAGTGAACCTTTAGCAAACTCAGATACTCATTCTTTTTATTTATGTTACAACTTACTCTTTTTTTCACGTGAGATTCAGACACCTCTTTCTCAAAACTATAAATTTTTTAGTCTGTTAATGTGATAGTTTTTAAACTAGACCTATTTTACAGGTTTTGTAAAGTGATGGTAATTGCGGAAAAAATAGGTATGAAACAGGAGAATTCCATGCTCTTATTTTGGTTTTCCTGACATTGGGTTGGAGATGTTTGTTCCCAGTACAGTACACATTAATGTGGCTGTCATCATTGCTTCTGGAATATCTTATGAGGGGCTCAGTTCAGGGAGCAATTTATGCTGTTGCAGAGAGTACAGCCAGTACAGTTAAAGGAGACCTCCTGAGCTCTGGGGTCCTAAATCTTCAGCCACTTGACACTAGTGAACACCATCAACTCTGTTCCCATTTTCCACAAGAAGAAAAAAAAAATAGACTTTTCTAAATTTCCCTTTTTTTTTTTTTTTAGATGGGAGAAAGACATTTTGGCAACTGATACCAATGTGACCTCTCTCTGACTGATGGTAGGTTCATCATTGTGGGCTACACCTGTCACCTCAGTAACGTATTTAGTCTCAGCTGACCAGTGATTTCAAAGTGAATTCCCTTCCCTAACCTATAAGTTGTAACCTTTGGGTGGATTGCATGAAAAGCAGCTTCACTGGTGAGCTATGCAGATGTTGACAAGGTGTGGAAAATGAATAAGAAAGAAGACGAGCGTTTTCCAGCCTCTATATTCAACAATGGTGTTTGACTGTACATTCAGCAAAAATCTACGCAGATATGATAAAGGAGACAAAGAAGTCCTTTCTTCCAGAGGATGGTATGCAAGAAATACATTTCTAATGGGAATCTTTTCTGGGTCTGGATACCAAGGTTTCAGATGCTTTCAGTGTCTTACATATTATTATATGATAGTCACAATTATATGAAAATGCTTGTATTTCCTAGATGGTTTCACATTCCCAATAAATTATTTTACTAACTCTTTTAACATTCATGATATAATTGTGTATAGAATATATTATTTTTTAATAAATTTACAAAGCCCGGGAAAATCCATGTGGAATTTATATCCATAGAGGAGTTCTCATCAAAAAACTAATATTGTGCTTTTGTCAGCTGAAAGTCAGAGTGGTTCCTATGTATTTTCACTTGATTAAAGCACACAGATAGTGAATTCCCAAAGAAAACCAGAAATCACATGAGCATTTGGTACTGTTTCATTCTGTGTTCACAAGGATACAGGTAATGAAGCCAATGGGCTACAGATTTACTGAGACTACATGCCCATATATTAAAAACAAGCAACAAACAAAAAAATCCCAGCTCAATTCTGGCAGTTTCTAATATTATAAAGTTGCTTTATTTGGTCTGGATTTTATGATACAAATTGAATTAAGGTGCAGACACATACAGTCCACTTTTGTCTTTTAGGGAGGAACCTTTCTAGCTTTCTATTGTGATAAAGAAAACCATTAGATTTTGACAAAGTGAGAAGGAGGGAAAACACTTTTATTGAAGTAAGAGCAAAATTATAGTGTCAGACACTGAATCCAAGAGATAAAATATTACATCTAATAAACATGTTACATATGGGATTAGACATAAGCCCCTAGAATTACAGAACAACAGAAGTTATAGAAAAAAAATAACTTTAGTTTTGAAAAATAATAACTAGTGTTTGCATCATGTTATGGAAAAAAATTTGCATTCTTATTAAAGAACTTAAACAGGAGGGAATAACTTGTTCTGCCTTAGTGCAAGGTCTAGGTCTGCAAGCCTTACTCCTGCCTGTTGTCTCATTTACCTAAGTACAATTATTTTTGTCAGTGACTGGATCACTTGGTGAGATTGTGATCCTAACTGACTATATACAGTCTTCAAAGGCAAAAAACTAAGTAACCATCCAGCTCTCCTGGATAGTCAGCATTTCTGCCTTTGAAAATATCTGCCTCACTGTCCATTCAGAGTCAGGTAGCCAATGTGTTGCCTGGGACTAAAAACATGCTATAGATATGCGCACACTTCATTACAATTTGATGTGGCCAGCATTGCTTAATTAAGCAAATAATCAAGCACTCATGTCTGCTCCTCCCGCTTGCATCTCTCCTTATCACTTTGTAATTTTCTTATCCCTGCCAATATGGGGTGAAACAGCAGCACATAAACATCCACCCCCTGTTTCATCAGCCCAGCATTGTGATGGGTGTTTGTGTAATCACTGTGAAAAATTTTGTAAGTGTGTATGGAGGACACCTTGAAATGTTACTTGAAAAGAAACTTCCTTGAAGGTCCATAGAGTCCTTCCACTACCAATTGAAAGACCACTTGTCCTATTCTTCTATCAAGTTGTTTCTATAATTCCAGTAGCTCTCACTTTAGAGATTAATGGTGAACTTTTGGATGCTGAACTGGAGTCAGGTGTCTGCTTTTCAGCTGCACTTTGACTTTCTGGTGAACTTGAGGAAGACATACAGTCTTCCCCAGAGAGGAGAGAAAAACTAAACCCACCAAAAAAACCACCCCCAAACCAAAAAAACAAACCATGCTGTCTGAGCAGTCATTCAGGTGCTTGAGCTTGATATTCCTGTGCTCACCTGCCCGTCCATCCTACACTGCAGGGCTATAAGCATGTATGGGAAGGACTTGGGCAAACTTGCCTGATCAGCACTGAGAAGGTGTCACAGGACAGCATGACAGCATATGTGGAGGTTGCCTCAGGCCAAGAAAGCCAAGCCAACTTTGTTCCCAGCTGCCTGTGCTGCAGGTAGGTATGTAGCTGGGGAAAGGCAAACTCAAACTATCTCTCTGACTGTTATCAGCACTCCCACAAAGCCAGTGGGAGCCTAAACATGGGCTTGTGTGCAAACTCTTTGTATGCAAGGTGAATTTGGACTCCAACATTGCTTTACTTTGTGCCTGTGCTTAGACTATAACAAAAATTTAATCTCTTCACCTCAGAGCTCTACATAAAGATGATAACAATCCTTTATTTCTCCCACCCTTTGCCTGTAATTATCTATTTAGCATGCAAAACTTTTGTCTCTTCCCACGTTTTCCAGAGCCTAGCACAATTTGAAACTGATCATAGGCAGGATCTCTGGACACTACTCTAATGCAAATGGTGCTAATGATAAGAGCAATGCCCCAAGGGTGTTGCAAAGCTATCCTAATATCCAAACCTGATTGTAATTTTATTTAGATTTTATATTACTGACTAAGAGCATTTATCTTCTTGCCATGTGCGGACATGTAGTTAGTGCACATTGCTTATGGGTTTCCAAGATAATGTAATGCAAACAAATCATATATCGTCTGAGAATGAGTCAGGCCCACATTTCAACTTGATTTGATTTACCGTCACCTGTGTTGCAACCACTATTAGTCTGTTGAAATAATGAAAGAAACAGAATAAGGGCTTTTAAGGCCAGTGTGGGAAAGTACCTGTTATATAAGCATCTTTGAAATGCAGAAAGGATAAAGAAATGGTTAGAAGTCTTAGAGCACTGGAAATTAAAAAAGTGATGCCACCTCAGAAAAAGGACTATACTTGCAGTGATGTATGCCAGGGTGGATTCATTTGATAAATCTCATCTGATTTTAGTCTTGTGTGTACTCAGGACTGACTCAGATGTGTGGAAACAAGTGGAATCCCTTATACTCAGCTCATACCTCATACGAGCTTCATATTGGTCTTTCCTGATGCACAATACAGGACTGTAGTAAAACCTCCCAGTCCCTGTCTGTATCAGTTTCTTAACAGTTATCACTGAGGGCTAAATCAAGTAGAATGATCCAAATCCTTGTGACCAGCAGAACAACCAGCCCTCTCATCTCTCTGGGACAGTCAGGCTTTGATCCAGGCTGTAATATTAAGGAAGTTTGATAACTTTCTATACAAAAGCATTTTATGAGCTCAGATTAAGAGAGAGGTAGCTTGCCAGGAGGGAAAATAAATATCTATTTTCCTAAATGACTGGTTTGGCAAAATTCTACCTTCACACCCCTCCACACACACATACCCCCAAACACTCAGCTGTGCTACCACACCCTCCATGTATCTGTTTTGTGTTTTGCTGACTGGACCTGGAACTGAAAGCTGTGTCTACTAGTACACTGTTTTGCTGGGTGTTTTTGCTGTGGACACACTCTGAACTGCTGGAATACCTGCTGCTCTTGAGCAGAGATAACAAGGTAATGTAAGAAAAGATTTCAAAGGAGACACACAGACATGTTGTCTCATACCTTTTCTGCTCCTCATTATTTAAAGTCTGAGAGAGAGATGTGGGGGGAAAAAAGAGCTCCTCACAGGTCCCATGGGGCTGCAAAGACATCAGCTTGTGAATATTTCACAAGTGTATCTTTGTCCTGTAACATTGCTGTACAGTTACCTGCAGTTCAAAGGTAAGGACAACAAGGAATGCTGTATATTTCATTATTGTGCCAAGCACGGGAACTTAAAATTTGCATTTGTAAAATCCAGTGTTTTTTTTCTGTTGCGTGGTTAACATTTCAGTGACAATGAGATCCATTTTAAACCTAAATATAAAATCAATTTATGCTCTCAGTATGCTGCATCTTCTCCACATCTGGTGAGTCTCTAACCTGTCACCTCTGTGAAAAGCTGAAGACTTTGTTTTAAACTGCATCTAAGTGGCAAGTGGTAAGGTACCTTGGTCTCACTCTATTTTACAGTCCCAGTTTCAGCATATCTGAATTGATTGTGCTCATCATAATGTTAGCTATTGAAAACCATCTCAAATATGCAGCTCTCTTGCAAACTGTGCTACAGTTGTATATTTAATTTTTTTTTTAATGGGATGGTCTGAGACACTGTTCAAAATGTTTGCTGTGGCGGCTGTGATTAAGTAATCTCCAAATTTTTGGGAAGTCTTGCTTATTTCTGTTGTCAGGAGTATATTTTCCATCTCAGTTCCCTTCTCTTTTTCTTCTGGCTCCTGGTATATCCCAGAAGGATTTGCCTTCCTCTGTTCAGCTGACTCTGATTTCATCAACTAGTTCTGATAGTGAAAAATTCACAGAATTGGGTCTTTGTATATTTGCCCTTATGAAAGAGAAATGAAAACAGGAGGAAACATATACAGGAAAAGTGCAATAATGAGCAAAATGCAAAATACAAATTGCTTTTAACCATCTTGACTTGCAAACAAAGTAAAACAGTATCAGCATGCATTGGAGTGCTTTGTAAGATACCAGTCGTTAAAGAGCCTTGTGTTTTCAGTTAGGTGATTCTGTAATAACAACTGTTGGTACTGGCAGCATTGTATCATTGTTCTTAGCAAGAAAAAGCAATTTGGCCTATTGTTTTCAGAAACAGTTTTCTCTTATAAAAACAATAGGGTTGTTTAACCTAAATATAAACACATATGATGTCAATAATTTTATATATATTACAGACTGTTATATGGTCTCTAACAACTGTCAGTGCTCAGAGATAACTTCTACACGGCTTGTTTTGCTAATTTATTACAAGAGTAAAAGGTGCTATGGCTCCTGTTGGCTTTCTGTGGTCTCTGCAGAAAAGTATGGCTTTTGTAAGGCACAAACTTGTCTCCATAGGTGTGAATGCATGATTGCTTTCTCTCAGTCTCACTGCCTGCAGCTGAGTAATTTCCGGGAGCACATAATGGAGGCACTAAGGCTTGGAATAAACTATGTATCAAAAAAAGAGACTCCTTCTCATCTGGGCTCTGACAGTGATATCCTCATTGGTCTGAGTCAAGTTGTTTTATTTTTCCTGTCTTGATTTACTATCTGTGGAACAATGATAGTAACTTCTGATTCTGTCACAAGTAAGACATAACAAATTAGGGGCCCTCAACTCAGGAAGAACATTGAGGTGCTGGAGTCAGTTCAGAGAAGGGCAACAAAGCTGATGATGGGTCTAGAGGGTAAGCCCTATG
Source organism: Lepidothrix coronata (assembly GCF_001604755.1). Taxonomy (NCBI): domain Eukaryota; kingdom Metazoa; phylum Chordata; class Aves; order Passeriformes; family Pipridae; genus Lepidothrix; species Lepidothrix coronata. Next base: position 8,027,611 of record NW_016690199.1, read on the forward strand.
AGGAGCAGCTGAGGGAGCTGGGGTTGTTTAGCCTGGAGAAAAGAATGCTCAGGCGTGACCACATCGATCTCTACAACTACCTGAAAGGAGTTTGTAGCCAGGTGGGTTTGACCTCTTCTCCCAGGCAACCAGTGACAGGATGAGAGGACATAGTCTCAAGCTGTTCCACGGGAGGTTCAGGTTAAACATTAGGAAGAATTTCTTCACAGAAGGGGTGATTAAACATTGGAATGGACTGCCCAGGGAGGTGGTGGTGTCACTGTCCCTGAAGGTGTTTAAGAGAAGACTGGGCATGACACTTAGTGCCATGGTCTAGTTGACATTGGAGTGTTTGGTCAAAGGTTGGACTCGGTGATCTCTGAGGTCTTTTCCAACCTGACTGATTCTGTGATTCTGTAATGTGAAAGCTGTAGATTTCTCCAAGTTAGTTTTCAAATGGAGGTCAGTTTCCTCCAGATCATCAGATTGTTTGTATAGTTATATCCTACCTTCTTATTTTATAATGATTACTCACACACAAGGACCTCAGATTTTCTTCTCATAAAGCAGCAGGATAGTAAATGCCCTGAGACCCTTTTATCATGCACACAATATCAATCAAACATGATTGAGTTGGAGGGAATCTTCCTCCTTGGCATCCCCACACTTCACTCCCACCTGCTCTGCACCATGCTGCATGGTCACCACAGGCCACACAGACGTTCTCTGTGTCTTGGAAAGTGAGGTAGAAAATGCTTTAACAGACTGAGTGAAGTAAGCTCTGGAAAAGGTGTGTAGCCTGTGAAGAGGAAATCATGCTCTTCTGCACACAGCAGATTTATTCATTTGATTGCCTGAGAGGGAGCAAGAATTCATAAGTATCTACAGAAGGGAGTTGTACAAGGCATAATGCCCTGGAACAGAAAAGTCATATTAGGGTTAAAGCACTGATACTTGTACGAGCACTGTGACACCCAGCTCCTGGGCCTATGGAGTTAATGTTATCATCTCAAAGTCGTTTAAAATCTGATCAAACCAGAAAGAAATTAAGCATTGTCCCATATTTTGTCCTGCTGAAGTGCTGAAGCATCTTGTTTCTGAGTGTGGCTGCACTTGCAGTTGCAGCTGTGCAGGTCACAGCTTGCTGGTCACTTCAGTAGGGGCAACACATCTGACCCCTTAGCAGGTTGACTCTGTCTGATAAAGAAATGTCAAAAGGCTCATTTCTGATGTCACCTCTGTGTTTTAGGAAGAGAGTGAAGTCCCTGAGATGAAAGGGGGTCTGATCACACCTGCACTGATCCAGCACTGCAATTTTGTATGGTAGCTGAAGTCATGTCATTAATGTGACCACAGGAGATGAGCCGTGTGCTGATGATGACCTAAGTGTTCCCTGTGCATCAAACTGCTTTTGTACGAATTCATTGGAGGCCATTAATCATCATAAAGGAATATAATGGGATCCTGAACACTGATACTTATAGAGGTGAGTGAGTGCTCATGTGCTTAGGCCTTCAAGAATAAGAGCACATTGTTCTAGTAAAATTGACAGCATGGAGTATGAAATTACTCCAAAGTATGCTCATAAGCCACAGTTTGATGCGCTCCTCCTCCTTCCCACAGCCAAATTTTCCTCAGGTCTCTTTCATGCATGTTTTAAGAGCAAATCATAAAATGTGGTGCATATATCAAAAATACCAAAACTTCAACTCAGTTGGTGTAATATGAAGAGTGTTGGATGTCCTTGTGGTTTCTTCTTGGATTACTAAGGCTAAAATTAGTGATTAAAGAAGAATTCCCATACTAAAACAGGCTTACTGCATCCCGGATGAAATTGTGAGACTGTGCTGAAGGTGTGAGAGAAATTATTTACAAATTCTTTAAGATATCCCATTTACATACCACATATCAGCAAAGCATGGTAGGAGTTAACATGACATTAATTTTACAAAAGAGATAGGAGTTGACTGTTTAATAGTTTCTGTTTAACGCTAGGCCACACAGACAAATGCTTCTGTGAATTATCTAGAGAGCTGTTAGGGAAGGAAAGATATTAATTGGTCTAATGCAAAGTGGGAGGGACATGTAAGAAAGGAAAGTGAAAGAGGAGCACAGAAAACCACAGTTGTAACTGTCTGGTTGATCTGAGCATTATTTTAGATGTCTCATAATTGCAAAATCTTACTTTATAGGTTGAAACATATTTGGGAGGGCTATTGATTTTTCTGGAAAAGGAGCATTAGTCTTTTATTATAAATTCCTAATTTGTATTGCTCTCAGTTTATCGGTTTCTGAGGGTTCCTTGGGGGTCTGGAGTTTTGTTTTTTGTTTATTCGTTTGTTTGTTTTTTCTCTCACTTTAAAGGTATTTCTTTTCTTTTTATTTCTTACTTTTTTTTTTTTTTTTTGAATCCATGAAGGGATTTTGAAACCTCCTGTAGTGGGTTGACCCTGGCCACATGCCAGGCACCCACTAAAGCCACTCTCTCACTCTCCCTCTGCAACTGGACAGAGGAGAGAAAAAAAAACAGCTAAGGATTCATGAGTTGAGATAACAGTTGGGAGAGCTCACTTACTGATTACCTTTACGGGCAAAACAGACTCAAAGTGGGGATATTACTTAAATGTATTACTAACAGGTTAAGAGCCAAAGAGTGAGAAATAAACCACTCTTAAAAACACCTTCCTCCCACCCCTCCTTTCTTCCATGTTCTCCCTCCCCCCCAGTGGTGCAGGGGGATGAGGAATGTGGGTTGTTGTTTCTGCTACTGTTCAGAGAGAGGAGTCCTTCCCCTGCTCCCGTGGGGTCCCTCCCATGGGAGGGATGAGTTCTTGATGGACCTTTCCAGTGTGAGTCCATCCCTCGGGCAGGAGTTCTTCCCAGACTGCTGTCCCGTGGGTCACTCCTCCATGGGGTGCAGTCCTTCATGAATGAGCTGTACCGACGTGGGTCCCCCACAGGGTCCACAAGTCCTACCTGGGAAAAACCTGCTCCAGGGTGGGCTTCCCTCTCCACGGGCCACAGGTCTCTGGCAGGATCTTGCTCCATCGTGGGCCTCCCATGGGGTCACAGCCTCCTTCATGCATCCACCTGCTCCAGCATGGGCTCCTCCATGGGCTGCAGGGGCATCTCTGCACCCCGATGGTCCTGCATGGGCTGCAGGGGCACAGCTGCTCCACCATGGTCTGCACCATGGGCTGCAGGGGCTACAGCTCCCGTGCCTGGAGCACCTTCTGCCCCTCCTTCTGCACTGACGTTGGAGTCTGCTTTGTTGTTCCCATGTTCTCACTCTGCTCTTCCCTGGCTGGAATTCTTCTGCACAACAACCTTCTGTTCTCAAATATGTTGTCACAGAGTTACTCCTGATTGGCTTGGCCTTGGCCAGTAGCAAGAAGCCTGTCCTAGAGCCGACTGGCATTGGCTCCATGGGACAGGGGAAGCTTCCAGCAGCTTCTAACAGAAGCCACCCCTGTACCCACCCGCGGTACCAAAACCCAGCCACACACAGAAACCCACTATACCTCCTGTTCAAAAGTATCTTGATGTTACCTAGCTTTTATTTGTACCACTTAAAAAAAGGTATTTATCTGCAGTCAACCCTTTTTTTTAAGAATCTGAGTCTCTATCTTCCCAATTATATTTGACCAAGTCCTAATCACTGCAGAGAGGTAACTCCATGCTTAAAAAAGAGTTGGCTCCATGCTTAAATAAGATAAATGTGTCTCTACCTTATGGCTGGAAGGATTTGACACAATGTCAGTGGTCATAAAGTTTATCTCCCATCTTTGGAGAACTGTTTCCAAATAAAGAAATAAATCAATAGATAAATAAAATTCTAATGTTTTCTTCAAACTAATTTTAAATACAATAGAAACACTAAGGAACTTCCCATTGCTGGCAGCATATTTGTCCCCACCAACATAAATGTTTCCTCTTTGATTCTTAACAACTTTTCTAGTGGGGAGAAAAAGTCTTTACCTTCATTGGAAACACTACTTTTCATCTTATAAATATGATTAATTTTCCATGGCTGTTTAAAACAGGCAGAGGCCTTTGAGTAAATATGGCCAAAAGTGTTATGCTAGTGTTAGCAGTTTTAGTTACTGCTCTGTGTGTTGTGCTGTGTTCTATTTGGGGATCACTGTGAACAGTGGCTAGAAATACATGATAGCAGAAAACTGAAAGAAGTTCAAATGTTGAATTGTGTCAGAATAAAGATGATGAGCGAGCTGGTTTAGTAAAATGCCTTGCAAATAGTACCAGACTACCACTGCTTATGATTGTAGGATTACAGTGTACAGGCTGTTCCTGGATTCTGCTACTCTTTTCATTTCCATTCTTAATCTAGAGGGACTAGGGTAAGGATGGGGGGAGAAACAATCTCTCCAACAATACCATAAACAAATCACACAGAATAATGATGTAGGCTCTTCTCAGATTCATCACCCTTCTTCCTTTGATTCTGATAGTCCTATTAGTAATGTTGCCATTGCTGTGTGATTTATTTAGGGGCTTTGAATTTGCAATTGAGCTGTGCAGCATGCGGCTTGCTATGATCTATACTAAGGGATATGGTTCAGTACCTCTGAATAGTGTAACCCTATGAAATCTGGAGGCAATGTGTTGTAACTTACATATCTTCTTCTGGAGAATTATATTACAATTTGATTTGATTTTTACCTGATGTTTCACCTATTAAAATGAGACATTTGTAAAGGGGGGAATTGCAGCTGCTGGCTTCTCAGAGAAGATCAACTGTTTCTGTAATTAATAAGGAAGATAACAATTTAAAATAATGAAACACCCATAATATGTTTCAAGAAAGCAGCTTGTTGCTATAATTAGAACTGGAATCAAATTGTTATGATGACAAACACCATTTATTGAACTCCATGAATAGAGCAGCTTCAGCAAGCAAATAACACAAGTGGGAAAATATCAGAAGCAAGTACATGACATGGAAAAATTAGGCTGACAAGAAAATGTTACAGTTGAATGAAGTTGAGATTCTTGAGGTCACCCCTCTCAAAAAATAGAGCGTACAGAGCAGCAGGCTGGTGAGGTGATGCAGGCTGGTGTTTATGGCAGAGGACATAACTGCAATGGAGTCCTGATGCAATCACAGATTTCAGATGGGACATGGGGACAATCGGCTTCTCTAGAGGTTGTATTATGTCCTTTACATTGTGGCACCGGTACACAAAGTCAAAATTCATCTCCCATTTCTCTGTGTAATTTGTTATTGTTTCAGTCTGTCCCAGAGAGATAAAACTACTGGCCTGCCCTCCCTGCTGATATGTCTTCCACCATTTGCTCATGTGCATTTGCAAGCATTGACTTTTTACCATGTGGAAGCCTCATGTGTGAATCTGTGTCTTGGCCCAAATTTGGCCTTTTTCTTCTGGTGTATTTGAGACGTTGATTGATGAGTTCTCAAATCTTTATTTTGATGATAAAGTCAGGAAATGTTGTCCACAGAACCTCGGGGTTTCAGTCTGATTTGTTTTTTCCTGGGCTTTACTTTCTGTTCTGCATCATGTTGTAGGAGACGCAGGAGAGAGAAATGTGACTTCTTCTCTGCTGTTCCAATCTGCAAAATCTATGTTTATTCTGGCAATCAATCTGCATTTCACTGGACAAGAAATATTTGAGCATGGAGGTGGAATAAAGTTTGGACCTGTGATCCTGATGGTACTGTGTCAGTAGGTAAGAAATTACTGGACTAAAAGAAGTGCTCAACAGCTTCTTAAGGAGCAAAATAACATGAAAAAGACAGAAAATGAACCAAACAAAAATATGTTGATATTGCTTTGGTTTCTGCTAATGAAGAACAAAAACCTTGCATGAGGATGATAATGGACCTTTGCATTTTATTCTGGAGCATACCAGACCTTGGTCCCTTAGCTTTCTTCTCCTCCTCCTCCTCTTTCAAATAAACCTACTCTACTAGGGCAGATTTAACCCTCAGCAGTGTTAGAATACCTGGAGAGCCAGGGAAAATATGCTGCATTCACCAGTAGTGGTTTGGTTTATATAATACTGAAGGCTTGGCTGAAAGGAATTGCTTCATTACAAATTTGGAGCAGCAGAAGGATTTTATTTATTAATTCCTTCATGTGTTTTAAAAATAGTTTTAAGCATCATGTCTACTTTAGGATAGAACATTGCAACCAATACAGAGAGTTCATTATTGGTAAGCATTTGCTTGTATTAACAAGAACATACGTGCACTAGTGCTACAGAAGAGATATGCTTGATTTAGTTATAGCAGATTACTCCTGTAATGTATTTGCTTTTTTTAACATTTTCCAGATACAGGTTAAGATCTTCAAAAGATAAAAAGTTTAGAACATATAATGAAATTGTTGCACATTTTTACACTTTTGCTGTTAGTTTCAGTTTTTCCTTGGGCACTTTGGCAGCTGATATACTACGGCCCTGTTCAAAATAAAACAGCGTCATTCCTAAAACTCCATCCTGCTGGGTGACACAGTCACTGAATCTGAAAGAGATAAGTGAAGACTGAAAACCCATGATCAATGAGAAAGAGCAAGGTGCTTAAACCACAGGGCAGAGCAAACATATTGCAATAGTTACAGAAAAAAATTCCTAAACAGGTGTAAAGGTCATCTTTGAAAGAGCTTTCCAGCTTTCTAGAGTGCAGGATAATAATTGAACATACAATAAGCTTATCAGATTTACCTTGTTTTTCATACTAAACTGTTTTTGATGTAAAGTGGTAACTGTAGCCCAATTTCTCCTACTCCTTCCAAGATATTTGCTCATTAAATAGCCCTTGCCATCATGGTATCTGAATGCCTCTTACACACTAATGCATTGCATCCAGTGAGAATAAGGGAATATTAACCCCATTTCTACAAATGGGAAAAAAGGTAAGGTGATACTCTTTTCTATTCTCTGAGTGTATCTCAAAGGAATAACAAAAACTTCTGAATTAGACTTCACACCTTGACAGGAACTCAGAAGGGAACGCTGTCACAACCATTGCTTTAAGGGACAAATAGCTCTCATTGTGCATAGGGTAGAAATTACTTTCCTGAGGTTATACTGAAAATCTGTGACTGAAGACAGAATTGAACCAAGGTCCCTTGAGTACTGTATTCAGTGAGGTTGCCTTTTATAATTTCTATGTAACAGTTATTTAGTTAATAACAAGATTTTCTTTTTTCTTTCCTCCTGTTGTTTTTATTTTTGAATGCATTTCATGCTCCAGGTTCACCATAGCTCAAGAAAGTCTAACATGTATTTATAAAGCCAGGCAATATATAATGATCCTGGAGACAATATTGTTGTCCATGATGTATGAAGCAGAAAAAAGAGAGTTTGATTTTCATAAGCTCTAATGACCCTCCTGGGCAGCTGGAAATGTACATTGTTTGAGATAATCAGACAAACTGATTCCATTATAAAAAGATGTATTGTTTCTATTTTATGTTTTCACAAGCATTTTGTCTAATTATTGCTGACATTTCTAACCATATTGTGAAGTTTTTCAGGGGGAAAAGAAGGAGTTTATCTCCATTAAAACTGGAAACAAACTGATGCTAACTGTTTTTATAAGCTGAATACACTAAAGTAAAAGCAAATGCATTAGAGCAATTAGGAGGAATTAAAGCAAAGTCTGTCTTTCCTACATTTTCCTTGTGGAAAAAAAAAAAAAGGAAAAGATGTACCAAAGATTACCATCCGACAGCATGAGTCTGTTGTTCTTAAAAAGCACTGTGAATGTTTTTCATTAAGTTATCTAGCCCAGGAAATCTGCTGCTGTTTAACCCTTTCACATTCCCGGTGCTGAAACGTTTAAATGCTGAAATACAAATGAGGACAGATGATTCACCACCGCTTAGGATTCAATTATTATTCCTGTTCCTAGTTATTTTCAGAGATAGATATAGATTATATATAGATATAGATGACATAGATGTGGACTACTTCTTGGCCTAAAATACCATACCGAGTTTATTGGCAGTGAAATACTGTGCTTTGTTTATAGTCGATATGATTTGAAGCCAGCAGTATGATATTTTCCAACTTGGATACAATGATCCTTTTCTGAAAAAAAAAGATGATTCAATTCAATACTTATTGGCTAATCGGCATATTATTGGTTAATCCCATAGAGTCGTTAAATATGTTGAGAGTTTGCTTGCAATGGTATTATGGCAGGGAAGAGCACTCTTGCTCATTTGTATTATTTGGAGATGAATTTCCATGCCCCAGAGGACACTTACCTTCCCTCTGCTGCTGGCAGGTGAGCTGAAGTCCTTCTATCACCCTAGTCTCCAATGGTGTGTGAGAAAACTGTGTTGCTATCACTTGCTCAAAAAGGGAACTTCTGGTACTGTGGCTTCAAAAATAAACAAATAATTAAATAATCACAGACTGACCTACTCTGAAATTGTCAAAAAGACATATCAAATTACGTCCTCAAATATTTCTGACTATTTATGCAATCTGGTCCCTGATCCTCCGTTGAGATTAGATCTTATGAAGACATGATTTCCAAATACTGATTTTTCCTAGTATTCTACAATTTTTCTAGGAGCAAATTTGCTAACACTAGTTAATATAAATGCAACGTGCTGCCTGTTTAAAAGTCCGTACCACCATTCTGACTGGAGTAAATCTGCTGAAATATCTATTGGAACTAATCCCTGTTCTTGATGTTGGCTGTACCACTGCCCATCTCCTTCAAAAAAGCCTCTAGGTTTATTTGTCCAAAATATTTTGTATCTCCTGCAGTCAAATGCAGTGACAGAAAAAGGGTATAATATGTGTGTCTTGAGTGCTTTCCTGTGTACTCCTAAATCATATGAAATTTCTGTATATCTGCATTACACAGGACACAGACTGAGAGCTAATACAGCTGAAAAGATGCTAGAATCTGATTAAAATTCAAAATCCAGTTGTTTTTGTTTGGTAGGGTTTTTTGTTTGTTTGGGTTTTTTTGTTGTTGTTGTTGTTGATGGTGTTTTTCGTTTTGTGTTTTTGGTTGGTTGGTTGGTTGGATTGTTTTTTCTTGTCTGCAACCCCCTGCCCTCCCTAGTTAAAAAGCTGACTGTTATTTATTTTTCTAACAGGAAAAAAGGAAAAAAAAGTAGGATAATTTTCATTTGGCTTGCTAATCTTGGCATTAACCCAAGTTATTTCAGAGACTTTTAACAACTGTATTTACAGGTCTTGTACAGTCTGTCAGGTTTCTCTATGGGGTGGCTGTAGAGGACAATTCCTTTAAAAGTCTTGATAGATAAATTTTCCAAGATATAACGGTGGATTGGAGCACTTTAAGATGAAATTTTTTCATTAGAAAAACAAGAGACTATCATTAGAGACTATCTAAAATATTTCATATTATCATTTTTGAATAAAAATTGTAGAAAGAATAGACCAGAAAATGTTCAAAATTTTGAATTATTTTCTTGATTTGTGACCAAATTAAATGTAAACCCACTGCCTTAACATTTGGAATGAATATTTAATTTTTTTTATCATCCAAATAGTGAAACACTGAAAATGAGGCTTGATTATTGAGAGTATTACTGATTTTTTTTCCCTGTATGCTTCCAGAATTATATTAACACCCCCCCCACCCCCCAAGAAAAAGCAGAGTTGGGAAAGAAAAGTAGTAGAATGTAAAATTACAAAAGTAGAAGGCTAATATTTTGTTACATGTTTTTGTTTTCTGCCTCAGGAAATGTACTGTGTATGAAGCATAATTTACAAAAAAATAGAAAAAAGATTGTTTCTTTGAAGACAGCAGACAACACACAATTTTTGTAAATATAATATTTATAGGACCTTGCAATTAATTTACAAAAATTTTACATCAAAAATGTATGCTGATGATTTTACTCTTTAGGGACAACAATTGTCTCCTCAGTCATGTTTTCATACACTAAAGGCAATTATTGTTGCTTCTAGCTGTAATAAAAAAATAAGCGAAACAGATAGAAGTGTCTTGGTAGAAATTGAGCTGAAACTCCCACTGTGGAAATAATCAGAAAATTAAAAGCTCTGCAATCTTGCAAATAACATTGCAACTTAATATTATTGGAACATAACATTATTATCTCTTTTTATAGGGAAAACAAACATAAATATATTTTCAAACAACACTGATGTTATGGTTTCACTATTTTGTCTAACAGAGAAGGGAAAAAATGGGAAAAAGCAATAACTGCTTCCAGTTGCATATCAAACAAACAACTGGGAATTTGTGAAAAATTATCAATGGTGGCAAGATTATATTTCTTCTACTGTTAGATCCTTATCTAACTCAGTATACACAGCACCTAAGACACATGGCTCATCTTGCCATCTGATGGGCTCTAAACTAAATTTTATTCATGTTTGGGTCACTTACACTCCTATTAGATACTGTTAGTTTCACAGTCTGAGCAGTACAGTTGAAAATACAAAACAAGGAAAGCACCAAGTAATTTATGTATTCAACTTTGTTTTAGTGTTCATCATCTTGTTCCAACCCTCCTGCCATGGGCAGTGACATGTTCCACTAGACCAGGTTGCTCAAAGCACCATCCAGACAGGCCTTGAACACTTCCAGGAATGGAGCATCCACAGCTTCTCTGGGAAGGATGTGGTAGCGCCTCCCCACTCTCACAGTGAAAAATTTCTCTCTTATATCTAACCTAAATCTAGTCTCTTTGAGTTCTAAGCCATTTCCCCTTGTCCTATCACTGCATGTCCTTGTAAAGTCCCTCACTAGCTAATGATAATCTTGTATGACTAATGAGCATTTATCTATGCTTTTCTCTCAAGTAGAGAAATTTACATCAACAAACCTTCTCTTCCTTAAGGATGGATCTACTTTTGGGTCTCTTTCTGCATTCATGCACACTAAAATACCTCATCAACCACAATGGGCAGCCTCCTGATCTCCCAGGTGTGTGAAAGAGAAGAGTCATAGAGCATCTCCGGATCTGCAGTGCTGCCATATTTAGTAATTGCTCAAAATACTGGGAGGAAGTTACATCATCTTTATTGTGGTTCCACGCAAGAATTTGAGATTTGAGCCCAAAAGAAGAAGTACACAGGCTGTGGCCTTTGCTGCTACAGTTAGTTTACAAGTTAATGTAGAATGAAGTCACATTCTACAAATTAGTGATAAATGTAATTTGTTTAACCTATATCCCTATGTGGAGAATGGTTTTAAAAGAAGTCATAAATCTCTTTCCTTTCAAAAACACACAAACTTCAGGATCAGAATTATATGAACAAATCTGGAAGGTGACAGGAACCAAACTGAAGTTCCATCTGACCATCAAATGAAAGCCATTTTGCTGCAGTATTTCATGTATAGTGCAGTAAAAGCACCTCCAGATCTACACTGAGTTTTTTAAAGGAAGATCAAAAGGTGTGGATGTTCCTACATGTGTAAAGTATCATTTGAGGTCTCTCTGATTCATAGAAACATGCCATATTTTTGTTTTTACCCTTTGTAACCCAAACACACAGCTTCATATATATAAACTGCCACATGAAGACATACACACGTAAATACAACCACACATTTTATTTTAGTTTTAGGGGTTATTTTAAAGGATTCTACTAAAATTAAATCAGGACAGTACCTATGCAGGTGAGATCTCAGAGGTCCCTTCCAACCTGGCTGATTCTAAGATTGTGAATGAAAGGATAAGCCAGGTGGGTATGATACTAAGGTGCATCACTTAAAGCACTATTCCAAAATATTTAGATTGTGTGCTGGGGTAATGGCAGTAAGATCATCTTAAGGAGTTACCTTCTTCAGAGGGAAGTTACAAACTTCAAACTGAACACGTGCTTTCATTTTGCAGTCCCTGATGGGTAGGTGTGCTTTACTGCTGGGAGGGAAAAGTGTGCACTTGTGCTTATCTTATCTCAGTTTACAAAGATGTAACTTCTAGCACAAGGGTGGTAATTGCTATCTTCATTATTGGTGGTTGTAGGGATATTTTCTGTGAATTAGAATTTTATAGAAATCACTCGTGTTCACTGCCTTTAGTCCCTAGAGGAACATCTTCATTTTATGAAACATTTGGGGGGGGTGGAAGTCAAGGAAAATTGTCTGTTTTTATTGGCTCTAAGAATGAAAAACACAGAATTTCTAAGGATTTCTAATACTTGAGGAGGTATTTTACATGAGGAAAGTTTAAACAAAATTCAGCAGTGTAAATCTATACTTACCACTTCTGAAGTGAAAGGATCTGGATTTGAGAGGAATGTAAGAATGCAGGTGAAAGAAAATATGCAGATGGGGTGCTGCTGAGACACCAAAGATAAAATGAGAAAAAAAAGAAAATCAAGTGCAAGAAATGAATGACAGAAATTTAATCCTGACACCTTTATATGGACATCAGCATTTTTTAAAATATGTCCAAAGCTCCTCCTAAAACACAGCCAGTTTGGGAAAGGACTGCCTTCTATTCCACGTTTAATTTCCCAGTAACTGGCAATACCTACAGGCATCACTATCTAAAATCTGACAGCATCTAGCATCTAAATATGATAGATAAGAGCCTGGCAGACAGGCAGGGGACTCCCTCCCTCTGTTTATTCATGTGAAATTGGGAGGAGAGAAAAACCTCTACAGGATTTCTTTCAGCTCCACCCCTGTCAAAAGCTGAAACTAATGAGCTGGAAATAGGAAATGTGCAAAATAACTGACACTTCCCTATCTGAACTGCATTCCTTAAGAGTTGTTTTTTTATTACTAGATAAATGCTTTGACATGTGTATTTATGTGAAGTCTGAATGTGATTTAGATACCAACTACCTGCTGAGCTAAGAATATTTGCTTCATACTTAAACCAATATGTTTATTTAAGAGATCTTTAAGTTTTAAAATGCCCTCGGCTTCAAGCTCCGCAAATGGGTAACCTTTGTATGTGGAATGCATTGTGCACTCCATTTGTTATTAATATAAAGTAATATTTTCCCTTTGCTCTGCTCGATTCTTTTCTTTAGGAGTCCTTTTGCTGTAGCAGACTCGTGTGAAAATGTGCATATACATGTTTGGAAGAGGATGGAAAATGCTGATTCTCAGAGCTTCTGCTTAGAGATGATGTCCACCAATCCTGCTTAAATAGCAAACAAAGGGTTTTTGTTGCTCTTGCAGTGAAGTATTTTGAGAGGTAGGGCAAATCTTTTGTTCTATGTTTTTGTGCATAGCACAATAAGGTTAGAAGTTGTGGATATCGCTTTGATTTAAAGAATAAATGGCAATGTCAGTGTGCAGACAAAACGATCTAATTCATGATTTTTATTTGAAAATGCCTTATGACTGAGCTCTGTACTTTCATGGGTGAATTCCTCAGCTCTCTACTCCTTGATTATGCATGTTTAAGGTAGGTATGGCTTTGCTCAAGTGAAACTCTTCCCCAAAACAGTGGAAAATTTGTGTAAAATTATACAGCCAAATGCAAAAACTCTTTATTTTTTATTTGAAAAATAAAGTACTATTTTCAGGTCTTCTGATTGGGAAATATTTGGAAAGCAGCCAGCAGTTGGAAGGCATGGTCGTGATTCAAAATTTCCAGCCAAAATCAGGACACCTTTTTCAAGAAAATTCATCTTGTAAATAAAACCATCAGTATAATGCAGAGTAATCCCTTCTAGAATGAAGCCCTCTGAATGCAAATGCATACGACAGGATATTTGGGTTCCTGTCAGCAACACCACTGACACATGTGCTCAAAGTCTTTCACTTAATGTATAGAAGAGGCCAGCAATCTGCAATGCAAAGTTTTGAAGGCAATTACTCTTTCTGTTTAATTTAAGCCCACATTCAATTAAGTGGAGCTGAATTGCTCACATCCTTTCAGCCAATTAGTCACAGGCTTAAGTTTTTGTTTTGTTTATTCTTCTTCCCCTGTTCTACACCCCCCCTCGATCCCCCCCAAGAAATAATCAGTTCTTGGGCTTCCTAATGAATGTAAGCCAAACTGTTAAAACAAGTTTCTGAGTGTTAAGGTTTCAGACAGCAAATTCTAAGCACCAGATCCATGACAAAACAGGTGCACCCTTTGGAAAACACATGGCATTTGGGTTTGGGGTGCATTCTTGTGGGGGAACCACACCACAACCTTGGGGTGACAGAAAGTAGTGTGGCAGAGAGCAGGAGCTTTGTGCTGAGGACACAACGGCATTCACAGCTGAGCTGAATCAGATTGAAAAGGAACTGTCAAGTGCTGTGCGTGCCATAATTAACCTTTTTCAGGCTTCCTTCCCATCTTTTAAGCAAGCTTTCTCATAGGTTATTATGCCCTAAAGCCCATAATGATATAAAGCTGTGATGATGGAGCACTGACCTCTCCACTCTGCTTGGATCTGACCCATAATATTTTGAGTAGTGGAGATCTGAACATTTGATAATATTTTCTTACCTTTGTGAGAAGTAAAAACCCAAAAACTCTCTTGTCTTGTCTGTTACATATTTCCACAACAGTGAATGTTAAATGATATTTATTAGGGTGGAGATGGGCTTCCAGGGCTCATTTTTAATATAATGGCTAGTATCATAATTCCTTGAAACTGTTCCCCTGTGGTGAAATAATGAAAAGTAACTGAAAAGAGCTGCAAATGCAACTTGTGAAGAATTATTTTAAAGCATTCCTCTCCTTGTGATAGCTTCAAATATTTGTATAATAGCATTTGTTGCTCTGTCTAGAGATATAGACTTAGCTATAACAGTATCCCTGAATAAGACCTCTTAGGCTTTATGTACTGAGTCCACAAAAACAGCATGATATTGAGCAGGACATTAGTAAGAAATACTCATTGTAAAACACATATTTGACCAGTATATGAATCCACAATCTTATTAAAAATATTAATTGCAAAGATGTCATATAGAGGAATTAAAAAGTAGGATGGGAGGGGAGTCAATTTTAGGGTTTTTTTCTTCTTAAATTTTATAAAGAAAAAAATATAAACAACCTGGATGACATGGCAAGGTCCTTAAGCACATACAACATTGTAAGCCACTAATTTCGGTGACACAAAACACACACTTGGAGTAAGCTGAACTGCCTCACTGAATTGGACCTAGAAAGCTCAAGAAATTTAAAAACTCAGGGTCTGCACAAAGAGAACACTGTAAAAAAGAATTGAAAATGAACAGAAATGCTAATCTGTTCATTTGGGTTTTACTCTTGTTTATAATGTAATAGTTGATAATACTTGACTAAAAAATCAGGATTTGTCATGATAGTCTTGAAATTCATACAAACTTTTTGTCAAAGCCATTGCTGCTGTTCTATAATAAACCCTATTTATTTAGTAAAATTTCCATTCTCTTAAGCCTTTTTTTTAATGCCAGTTCAGAAAAACACTGCTGTAATCACCTCACTTCACTTCTAAAATTCCTTCCCTGGCTCCTTTCACCACTACATCAAATAAAACTACTAGTTCTTTTCCTCGAGCTTGAGTGCCCACTGAACTCCACATATGTGAGTAATCACACACACAGGGCCATTCACATCCACATGGTTTTGCGCGTCTGGGGTGTCAGCTATTCATTAGCTCCTGACCTCACTTCATGGCTCACCCTGAACTATTCCCCAGCCTTCCTTTTGGTTCCTTGAGTGCAGGCTGTCCACCCAGAATTAGCTGCGAAAAGAAAGACTGTTATAAAATTCTTTCTTTGAATCCACTCCAAACACAATCCCTGTATGAAACAGCCAGTTAATAATGTCTAAATAAATGGCCAGGAGGAATTTGGGGATAAAGTCTTAGGTCCACTTAATTTACCAGGGCATCCACATCACTGTTACAAAGATTTTCTTCTTGAGCTTATTGTCTTATGCATGTGTACTTAAATTCCCCCACCCTCCTCCAGCCCCCAGTATTACCGCTTTTCTTTTTAATTGTTTTTACCCTCCTTGTCATATCTAGATACATTCAGCATGGCTGAAACTGACTGTATTAGGTCCTTTCATGTCTTCCCCTTTCCCTGATGGAATTAATCATAAATAGCTATTTCAGGGAATATTTTCTCTGAGAAATGCACATGTCTAAGGATAACTTTGTGGCTTTTGATAAAGGGACATTGCTGTGAGCTGTAAAGGCTTCATGAAATCAGGAGGGCTGACAGCAAAGTCCTTTGTTTTATTGCAAATATCTAAGACCACATAACTGATATATGGCTGGCTTCACATATGGCTTGTCTTTCTTGCCAAGTCTACTGGAAGACAAGAAGACTGATCCAAGAGTTATTTTTTGCATGTGCTTGGAAGTCCTGATTGCAGATTCCTCCTACAGTGGAGGGACACTATTTCAGTATCAGTTTTATCGCACTATGCTAAGATTTTACATCATTAACCCTATATGCTGTGCCTGGCTTTAAAACAGTAATAATAATAATAGAGGGAAAAAAAAGAGCCAAGTCTAAGAGTTAAAAGCACTTATTCTGTTTTTAATGTTACAGGCAAAGCTTCCATTCACTAAAAGGGGACTGAGATTCCACTACTGTCCCTGAAGGGCAGTTAAAAACGACAACTTAGTTTGATAATGCTCTCTTTAAACTGCATGTGTTACAATCTTCTGTGCTGCACCTTCCTCCTTGACCTCGTGAGCGCACCTGGCTCAGCCCAGTAGTGAAACACCAGGCAGCGAGGAAGATCTGATGGACATTAATTCCCAACGACAGCTCACGTTCTGAGTATGGGAGGGCTACTCCCATTGTTCTAAGAAGAGCTTTTCTGTATTATCTGTGGTGCAATAGCTATTTGCTGCTTCTTCACATCTGTATTGAACAATGATAATTTGGGAAACAAAGCAGTTCTGTCATGTTTTTTTCTTCTGATTTTTGTCAGTTTTGTTTTTATTTTTGTTTTACTGCACCTGCATTGCTGAGTGAGTTTTGCTAATGTAATCTTAGTAGCAATTGGTTTGAGGTTGTCAGGCCAAAGTGTGAGGTGTGAGAAAGAAAAAGAAAGCTCTGTGAGCCAACAAACAACACAGAAATGTAAAAAAAAAAAAAAAAGAATTCAGATAATAATAACTTATTTCTTACACTCAGACTCCAAAGCAGAGCTTGATGCATTTGCATCCTTTCATCTTACTTCTATATGAATGTGAGACAGGCCGAGAAAGACTTGATTAGATTTCTCAAAAGTTTTTCCTTGGGCTAGTGGAAATTTCACTGATGTGATCTCCTTAGCAAGTCTTTTGAGCAATTCAAACATCCTACTTATGTCCAGTGTTGCTAAAATGCTGAACACCCTTCTTACGGCCCACCTATTGCAATTACTGTCCAGACAAATGCACACAATATCACTTTTTTGTCTCCTTTCACTGATGAAAGATTTCTCTTACATCATAGACGATTGCTTCTAGTTCCCAGAAGTCGTTCAGTGACTGTGGTCCTGAAGAAAAGGACACAGACACATTGCAAATCAGACCAACTCACAGGGTTCCTTTGCTATTGGTTTTGTATGAACACAGGATAACAGAGCTCCCAGAAATGCATGACTATTATAAACAGTGCTTGTTTGCCCATCTAAGGAGAGACAGCATCAAACCCTTTTTATGACCACATGTTTGAAGTCACACATAATACATGTTTTTGCTTTTATAAACAGCACTGTGTTTTTTTAGTACACAGCCTTGTGCAGTTTTACAAACAGCACAAGGCTCCTGCAGTACAATCCAGAGACTTCATTCCTGTGACTGGTGCAAAAGGCCACAATATCAGTTGCAGAGATGGAAGCAGGTGTCCTGAGACCAAAATGCCTTTCATCAAATTTAAGGACGGAATTATAGGGATTTATTTTATTCTTTTTAATGGAGGAAATTACAAGAGGCAAGAGACTCAGAAGAAGAAATGGAGAGTGAAGCTGACACTAACCACTAGTACATGCAAACAGGAGCAGCAGGAAACACAGAAGACACTTAACGTCAACTGCTGTGGAAGAAGAAAACTACAGCCACTCTTGAAGAGGAGGATGTACAGTTATACTTGGCAACTGCTGTGAGAATTGCTAATATGTGTAGCTGGCTGAGACAAGAATGAACCATCTTGTTGGCACCTTTTCTGTCAGGGAAGGCAATAGAAGCCAATCTAAGATGGATTATGGATACTCAAAATACAAAAACCAGCAATGATCACAAAAGAGCCCTCAACAAGCTTTTTTTAAAATTACACAGAAACAGTAATTCAGAGACAAATGAACTGAAATTTCTCATGGGTGTATCAGTGGAAGAAGACTAAAGGACAGAGATTCTTGACTGAGCAGCCCAGCAGACAGTAAAGCCAGCAAAGTGGTCTGTCAGACAGGATAACTGGATCTCTGCCTTAACCTACTCATCTTGGAGAAGGAGTTAATAACTTCCTTGCCAGCATGTAATTGAAAACAGCTCTATCCAGAAGACGTTCTGCATATTGGCTGTTTAAGAAAGACAGAACACCTTCCTGAGACTACCTTGTACATGATTTATTAATTATTAATATTTCTACAGAATCAGATTCAAGATTTTTAGCAAAAGTGGGAATGGGACTCATAGTAAAATAAGGCTTTTGGGATACAGGGGAAAAGGCTGTGTACGAAAAAAACCCAAACAATCTTTTACTACCTCACCAGAAGAGTTTGGTGCAAAGAGCTTACATTAAATAAGACAGTTGGTTAGTACTAATTATGTTCTTAAAGGAATTCTGGCTTGATCATATCTTCCACTCATTCCCCCTCCTCAAATGTCAGTTATGACTGTATTTTTGGAGGATGATGTTTATTTTGTTTGATTAGACTTGGAATTAGTAAATTGATATTGCATCATTGTTGGGTTTTCCTCCCTTTTTAATTTGAATGCCTTATAAAGTATTACATGTTATAGTTCATTAGGTTCTCATTGATTGGACACTTATTAGCTTCCCAAGCCTGTTTCATTGTTCTGCTGCTGTGCTTTCACCATTTGGTATTCGGCACTCTGCATAATGAATAAATTACAGTTGAGAGAACGGACATCACCATATGGGGGTAATTTGTACTTTGACAGAAGGACAGGGCTCCTGGACTGGTCCTAAAGGGAAACTCTGCAATCTTCGAAAATCCCTCTAATTTTTCCAATTATTTACTTTCAAAAGGCCTTTTCCATCCCCAGTGTATGCAGATAGGAGCTTTGAATAGCAGCAAGCTGGGGATCAGGCATAAAAGTTTTAATTTTAATTGCAGAGCTCCTTAGATGCAGATGAGAGTATATACGCTGATTAACACCTTCATGGCTAAGGGTACTTGTAGACCCTATGGCCTCTTGGAATACTATGATTATGTGGCCTATGTTCAACCTTGGGTAGTTCGTATTCTTTGCATACTGTCAGAGAGTTTGGGAAATAAATTTTGGAAAGCTAAATTTAACATTGTTACTGACATGTAGCTGCTATCTGGTCACAGAGTCACACATTTTTCCACTCGAGAAAAGAATAATGTAATCTTTAAAATCATTGATTTATGTTGTTCTTAATATAGAGAAAATATGTACTCCATTTCACATAGTTACATCGTGAAGTTCTTTCTATACATAAAAATCCCTGCCTTCAAAAAAGTAAACAGAAAACTATGGTCAAGCTTGAAATTCATAGCCTAGCCCTAGGAAAGGCCACACACAGTGAGTCTAAGCAGGCATCTTGCTTTCTTTTGCCCTTCACCCACTTTTCCAGGGCCCTTGAAGCTGCCTATTCAGTCCTGATTAGACCTGTTCGAGTTCTAAACCAGTGTATTTAGAAAGGGGATTTAGCAATATTTTAAATGAAGTCTCTCTCATAATAATTTCTACACTTTTTCAAAATATTTTTTCTTACTCAAAGTGTCTTCATTTTGTGTAGTTCTGACACTGTCTTCCTAGTTAACATACTGAGGATAAAAATAAATAGTGAGCTAAAATATCTGAGCTACTACATATTGAGCAAGTTTTCACACCAGCTACTCCATGACATCAGAGATATATATTTGAGCGGAAAGTCTCTTTTACCTTTAGGATGATCTCATCTTTTCATCTAATGTACTTGGCATGCTAAAGATAGCCTTCTGCTTTTCTTTACATTTTTCTTCCAGCTTGGAAGTGGGTCCCAAGTTCCTTCTCACTTGGTGGTATCCCAGACGGTCTCACATGCAGTCACCCTTACCTCCTGTGATGACAAACCAGGCTCTTTCCTGAACACAAAACTGGTAAAATTTGAACTCCAGACTTTGCTTTAGGTTTGCATCTTAGCTAATTTTGACTATGGAGTCTCAACACAGAAGGAGAAAATGTCTCTGAAAAGTGAAGTCACCCATTCAACCTTTAAGTTCCTTGGAACTTGTTCAGATTCAAGGGAATATACTTGTGCAACAGTTTTATTTCTTTTTCCCCTTACCACTACACAGACCACCAGCAACAAGAAATTGGCAAAATCTGTGAGAGCAATTGCTTTAGCTGTTCATACAAGCAAGAAGAAATTCTCAGAAATTAAGAATTGAAGTGTTTAATTGCCATCTTTTAAACATGGGATAATCCAGATTGACCCCAAGTGTTAATACCACTGGAGCATGATCAGAGAGAGCAAAGCAAGCAACCCATATTCATATCCATAAGCTTTGGGTGTAATCCACTGCATAGTAAAACAGAATCTATTCAAGACTGACATAAATGACAGCAGGGGAGAAAAGCAATACATACTTCCAGCCAGACTGGCCACTCTCCAGGCATTTAGTAGCTGATGTTCTGTGGCTAATACCTTATTTACTACCCTTTGGTTATTGGCAAACATTGATGATTACTTGTATTTCATGGTTCTCACTGAATTTTGTTCCCAGGTAAACAATTAGCTTTAAAAAGCACAGTAAATAGGACAAAAGACACAGAGAACAATATGGGAGGCATGGAGTCCTATAGGAGTGTTCTGGATCCAAATTCTTTGTCAGCCATCCTTCCAGAGACCCCCTTTTTGCTGGCTAATGCAATTAAGAGCCAGTTCTATAGTCTAACAACATCACTAAGTGCTATGAGTATTGAAGTTACAGTCTGTAATGGAGCAGCAAATATATACTGGAGGCTGTTGACAGACCCCGAGAAGTTTTTCATCAGTTTTCTGGTCAGTAAGAAAGAGTAGGTGACCAGCAACCAGAGGAACACAACTGCAGTAACCTTGGAAATTACTGAGAATTTTACCCAGATTCAGAGCTGTAGATTTAATTTTTTAATCTAATTTAAAGAAACTATAAATCCTCCCTTTCTACTTTTAAATACCAAAAATAAGACTGATTGCAAATATTTGACTTTTTTTTTTTTAATCTAGAGCCATTTTACTTAAAAATTGAGGAAAAGTGAAGAATTCCATATTCTCAATAAAATATCATTTAAGGAAAAAGAGTGTAGCTATATGGATACCTTGTTTGTAACTTTTTAGAGATCTGTTTCTCATAATGCGAATTGATCCTTTACATTTTTTATCTGTCTCTGTGGAATTCAAAGCTTTCCTAAGCCTTATTTACTGGGGGCAAGAGAAATGTAAGCCCTGCAGCTGTTGGCTTTTGCACTCATAGGGCTAAGTTTTAATCCAAAGTGCAAGTCTTGTGCAGTGTGTTGAGGTGATAAAATGTGAAGATGCAATATTGTCTTGGTTCTGAGTACATCATAGTAGGTACCAGTATAAAGTTACTGAAGGAATAAGCAGGGGCAATGTGATTTATACAAGAGAAGATCAGAGGGTGTGAATTACAAAGGCGTTCTGAATAAATTAAAAGATGAAGTATAAGAACTGAATTTGGGAGACAGGTCGCCCACATTGAGCAGGTCTCCCCCATATAGCCTTATATCATACTTTAAGACTCCTATGTGCTATCTTCATTAATATAGCCTTTACTGGAAGAGTAAAAATTTAAAATTAAATTAATATCCCTACTCCCTAATATTCAGAAACAATAATAATGAAAACTAAACCTTGTGTCACATTCTTTCAGTTGCTCGCTGCTGGAGCAGTTCTTACTAACTCCAAGTATTGGTTAGAAAGACAATGATACATTTCAAAAAAAAGTCTGTCAACAAAGGAAATATCTAATTGCTTGGGAATAGTTTCAAAATCTCTTTTGATTTTTGAGCTCTTTCATCTTAATATTCTGCTTTATTTATGTGGTCTTGCAGGTATTGATTATTTATCAGTCACTGTTATCTCAGTTACTAAGAACATTACAAACAAGAACAACATAAGACAGTACTTACTTAAAATGACCACACTCCCACTACACAACTGTCTTTAGACTGTATTTTAAATTTAAACCAAATAATAAAGTGATACAAAGCTTTCTTTTTCTCTCTAAAAATGCTGATATCACTCCTTCCTGCCATAAGGAATACCTGGCAGTTATTGAAAAACATCAGAAGGACAACACAGTCATCAGTCACAGCCATCATGGCTTCATAAAGAAAGTCCTGCATGTCAAAACTAATTTCCTTTTATGACAAAGTAACCCACCTAGTTGATCAAAGAAAGCCAGTTGGTTCAATCTTTCTGGATTTCAGTAAAGCTTTTGATATTGTATCTCACAGGATTCTTCTGGACAAAATGTCCAGCACACAGCTAGGTAAGCACATCATGTGGTGGGTGAGCAATTGGCTCATGGGTCAAGCACAGAATGTATTAGTGAATGGGGTGACATCAGACTGGTGACTTGTCACTAGTGGGGTTCCACAGTGCTCCATCTTGGGCCCTGTGCTCTTCAATGTCTTCATAAATTTCTTGGACACTAAGTTTGCACTAAGTTTGCAGATGACAGAAAACTGGGAGGAGTTATTGACTCAAAGGCAGAGATACCTTGCATAGAGATCTAGACAAATTAGAGGGCTTGGCAGTCACCAACTCTATGAAGTTAAACAGAGACAAGTGCCAGAATCTGCAACTGGGATGTTCTTGCAGACTGGGGAATGAGATGCTGGAAAGCAGTGCCATGGAAAGGGTTAGGGTTAGGGTTGTTGATGACAAGTTGAATATAAGTCAGCAGTGCCCTGGCAGCCAGGAGAGCCAACAATGTCCTGAAGGGCATCAGGCAAAGCATTGCTAGTCAGTTGAGGGAGGTGATTGTCCCACCCTGCTCTGCACTGGGGCAACTTCACCTTGAATTTTGTGGCAGTTTTGGGCACCACAATGTAAGAAAGATATTAGGCTATTAGACAGCGTCCAGAGGAGGGCAATGAAGATGGTGAAGGGCCTTGAGGGGAAACAGTGTGAGGAGAGGCTGAGGACACTTGGTCTGTTCAGCCTGGAGAAGAGAAGACTGAGGGGAGACCTCATTGCAGTCTACAACTTCCTCGTGAGGGAAAGCGGTGGGGCAGGCACAGATCTTTTCACTCTCATGACTAGTGACAGGACTCAAGGAAAAAGCATGAGACTGAGTCAGGGGAGATTTAGATATCAGGAAAAACTTTTTCATCCAGAGGGTGGTCAAACACTGGAACAGACTCCCCAGGGAAGTGGTCCCAGCACCAAACCTGACAGAGTTCAAAAAGCATTTGGACAATGCTCTCAGGCACATGTTGTAATTCTTGAGGATATCCTGTGCAGAGCCAGGAATTGGACTTTGATGATCCTACTGTTTCCCTTCCAATTCAGGATATTCTGTGATTCTATGAAGTGTTTCTATAGAACAGAACTGAATCTTTTTTTACAGAGTGGAAACTCTAAAGCTATTGTGACAGAACTCTCTTCCAGATATGCTTTACTCTACAGAAGAGCAGCATCTGCTGGTACAACGCTCTTTGTCCCATCCATGCTTTAAGATCATCTTAATTTGTGTCTGGACAGGTGGAATACCTTTGCAACTAGTGTCATTTAATATTAGAGGCTGGTTAAAGTTCAAAACCGCAATCCCCCCAAATGTGGAAATGTTAAGTTTGGGAGACTTGTTTCAATCTAGTGTGTATGGGTTTGGACAAGTGGCATGATTTCACCCAACTTAAGCTTCATGTTATGTCTTTAATAAGAATATAAAATCTCAATTATCATGCTCTGTGTTATGATAACATGTTGTGCATTAGGCTATATAGACAGTTGTATATAGTTGTTTTTAAAATAGAAACCATTTTGGTGAATCTAGAGGCTGCTTGACGCAAGCAGCATTACTTGTCATGAAGCAAAATCTGTAAAAGGTGTTAAGTCAGGTACCAACTGTAAATATTTGAAGAGGATATGTTACAGAAAAAAGAAAAGTATCAGTACAAACTACAACGCAGCATATCCTGGACAAGCTAGTAATGAAATTGTTAACGGAGTTTCCAGTTTTACCAAAATGAAATACAACATCTAATCTGCAAATTATGAGTAAACTACTAATTCTTACATGAGTATGAATGCACAAATGTAGCTGACAGACGTGCAAATGTTTTCACTGAGAAAACATGCTTTTAGCTTTGCTTGGTGCGATAAACTCAGATCAGACTAAACAATGAAAAATATGACCTAATCTGCTGAAACGGCCTATTCTCTTAGAGATTATGTAGTATTTTATCAAAGATGGTTATAAATTCAAGCATTTCTCCAAGACAGAGACCTGACTTTATCAAAGACTGGATTGCATTAACTGAAGCTCTCACAAGTGCCTCTTCTGTAGCAAACTCTACATTTTAGGGTCAGGGGTGAACTCTTATTTGAGTAGGAGGAAAATTGTTAATGAAATTTTGCTCAGTGAGCTGTGTCACCCTTTATTCTTGCTGTGCTCCAGGCAGGTCCATACTGTCAAATATCAGAAGAGGCTGGAAATGAGTGACACATGTCTTCAAGACCAGAAATAACAGTGACCTTCCAATCCTTTTTGTGAAGGAGCAGGGGTGTTGTACATAGCTATTAAGACCAGAAATGAATGCTGACATTTTAATAGTGTTCTGTTTGGTTCTTTGCCTCTTCTTATGGCAGCAGTTCAAACTCTATTCTTAGTTTTCCCAGCACAGACTCACAGCAATCCTTTACAGGACACAAAACCAGATTTATGTTGGAGTCAGTGAGGGCAGAAATCACCTGGTCAGCTCCATCATTTGGATTGTGGCATGTGCTGCATACTTGATTGGAAGCAATGTTCTCATATCCTGAGGAAGCAAAAAATAAGTTGTCTTTTTATCACTATGTTTGAGACCAGACAGCATCACAGTTTATACCTCTGAGTTTGGGGTTTTTTTTTCCTCTCTTCTCCCAATTTTGTCTTTTTTCTATAATAGTTTAATTTTTCAGTATTGAACTCCTTTGTGCATAATATAATCCATATGGAAATGACGAGACATTTAATGGAGGTTCCAGATATTGCAAATGACTAAAGATAAGAGGGAGAAAGTAACGTGTATGTCCTGACTTATTTACGTAGACAGAAGGACATAAATGGTTGAATCTTCTCTATCTTTAGCCCTGCAAGTCAGCATGATTTACAAAACACTTGCAGAAGTTTAAGAGAGCTAGAAGAGTCCAGGAAGAAATCTGAGACTGAGCCTGATGCATACAGGCAAAGAAAAATTGATATTTTGAGATACAAAAAGGATGAAATCAGAAGAAATGGTCCTGAATTGCAAGCCATGCTTGAGCACAGGCAGCAATTGTTGACTTGTATAGCAGTCCCAGTTAGGTTAATAGAATCATAGAATCATAGAATGGTTTTGGTTGGAAGGGGCCTTAAGAATCTTTTCATTCCAATCGCCCTGCTGTGGGCACGGACACCTTCCACTAGACCAGGTTGCTCCAAGCCCCATCCAGCCTCATCTTGAACAGTTCCAGGGGATAAGGCATCCACAAATTCTCTGGGCAATCTATTCCAATGTCTGATCATTCTCTGACTAAATAATTTGTTCCTTATATTTAGTCTGCACCTGCCCCCTTTTAGTTAAAGCCTTTCCCCGTTGTCCTGTCACCACATGCCCTCATAAAAAGTCTGTTTCCAGCTTTCTTGTAGGCCCTTTTAGGTACTGGAAGGTGCTATACAGTCTCCCTGGAGCTTTTTCTTCTCCAGGATGAACAATGCCAACTCTCTCTGCCTTTCCTCATGAGGGAGGTTCTCCATCCCTCTAATTATCTTCGTGGCCATTCTCTGGAATTGTTCCACGGGTCCATGTCCTTCCTCTGCCGAGGACCCCAGAGCTGGATGCAGCCCTCCATGTAGGGTCTCACCAGAGCAGAGTAGAGAGATGTAATCCTCTCCATCAGCCTGCTGGCCACGTTGCTTTTGATGGAGCCCAGGACACGGTTGGCTTTCTGAGCTGCAAACACACATTGCCGGGTCACTTTGAGCTTCTTGTCAACCAAGTTATTTTTTTCACTTGCATTTATAACAGGTGCAGGCATTTCTGTTATGTGTGAACTTCACTGCAGTTACCCTTGCTCTGATTACATTACAAATGAGGCCATTGCAGAGGTGTGCATGAAGCTGTATCTAGAGAGCTCCTAGAAGTTGAAAACCAGAGCAGAAATTAGTAACCCATCAGAGAAGCCACAAATGAAAGAATAAGCCAGTGAGACTAAAATAGCTGTGCCCATTTGTCTTATTACAGTACCTCTGGCAGCAGCTCTGAGATCAGCTTACCAGTTAAACTTTTTTCCTTTGGCAATCCCTCTGGAGTATCCCCTTAGTGTACAGCAGGGAGGAAAGAAATGCTGGAAGCTCCTGACTTTGCATTGCTGTCCGTGTTGATGAAAGTTTTTTCTGGGCAAACTGTGCTCTGATGTATCTTGTCTAGCATGGCTAGAGACTACCAAAGTGTTCACAACAACTAATTGCCTTGGAGAAGGAAAGCAACTCCTGTCCTAGGGTTTTAAATGTTCAGGAAGGTATTGTTAGAGAAGCCTCCATGGAGACTGTGACTGTCCATGACTGTCCTCTGAACAGAAAAGGAGAAAGAATAGGAGACAGCAGCATTGCAAGGAGGAGTGGTAAAGGAATATTACCAGGACTGAAAATCTGATATTATGCTAGGAAGTCCCTCCTCAGTGTACCACTTTGCACTATGCTTACCTCTGGAGTGGCTTGGCTTTGCAGTGAGTGCACATACAGTGCCCAGGATGGGGTACCCCAAGTCGGCAACATCTGTGAATGACCTAACAGGGATGTAAATACAGCCAGGGTGAGCACTGCAGTGCGTAACTCTCTGAATAGTGCAGAATTCTGCTACATGACAACACTTCTGTGCCACGGAAAAGATAGTGAAAACTGCAGTGCTTCTCCTGTCGGAGACCGCTCTTTGGCATAGTATTTTCCAAGGAAATGCTTGAGGTTGGAACTTTCTTTTCCCTGTGGTTTGCCAGAAACCAGACATGTCAGTTTTTCAGAATTTTAAATCAGGGACGTATGGGATCCTGGTGACCTAGGGGCCCACAGCAGAGAGCAAAGTAGTTTGGCATACTGAAGAGCACTATTCTGAGAGCAATAAAGTAGCATGTGGGCTGTATACTTGATCTTCTTGTTGAATTTAGGTTACTGTATGTTTTCATTGTTGCAAAAACACAAGACATTGAATGCCTTTTTTTAATGTTTGATGTAAGTAAAATAAAATGCTGTTTTCTCATTTATATTTGGCCAATGAATGGCCAAAAACATCATGTGATATATTATTTTATAACAATATCTACCATATCTACCTTGTTACTTGCACAAGTAATGGATATAGATAGATGACATGGAACACAGTCTAAGAGGCTAATGTGTGTCAGTAGTTTCTTAGGAATACAAAAAATATTTTACAACCCTCTTTTACTCAGATTTCAATGGCCCTGGAATATTCTCTATCTCTTTCTGGAAAGTAAATCCTTATCTGAAAGTAGCCACAGAATGAAGTCCAAGGGGCAATGTGGCAGGGCTAGAACAACTGAGATTCACACTTGAGAATCAGCACTAAGTACTACAACTATGCACTAGAGTAGGTTTATGCTGATTTTTTTTTCCCGCCAATTAACACTCATGTATGTGATGTAGAAAGAGCTCTGATTGATGACAATTATTTTTATGAGATCTGGTTGTTTTCAGCTTTTAGTAAGAATGTATTTCTTTTGTGATATTACTTGTTTACAAACAATGTCTCACTTGCAGTGAGACTAAAATTAGGATGTAACAGAGCAAAATGATACAAAACATCCACCAGTAAAAGTGTTTAAAGCATTCTAAAAATAAATAAAAAAAAAGTTTTGCTTCCAAAAGATATCTTGAAAACTTTTATTTTTAATAAGCTGATATTTGGGGAGATAGAGTAAAATGCAAATTTAGACTTTCAAATGTAAATTTTATCCAAATAACATCTTTTTAGAAAGTATATTTAGGTTCTGTTGATTTGTTCTTTGGTATTTGGCAAGATTGTAAGCAGAACCTCTCTTAGACATGACTAGGGGGAAGTTGTAACATAAATAAAATATTAACCTAATTAAGTGCATCTTTTTAAGTCCCGATAAACCTTATGAGGTCCTACATGTGAGTGTAAAACAGATCCAAAATTCCATGGAAGGAATGGGAGCTAAGATTTCCTAAACAGTCATCTTCTAATGCATCAAACATATCTGATTTTTCTTTAGCAAGTATCAAGACCAAATCAAGAGTATGTTAAATTTGATTTCAGTGAAAGGAGCTGAAACTAATTTTTTTAAGCAGACTTTGCCATTTTTACTCACACTCTATACCTGCTGCACCATTTAAAACTTGGTGTGTTCCTAAACCATGATGTGGTGTTTCAGAGAGTTTTCTTGCTCTTGAGAACACCAGAGAAGCAGGTCCATTCCCCAGCTGTCTGGGTTCTCATCTATTTTCTTTGGTATGTCATTTTGCCTGTGTAGCACATGCTTTCACTTCCCAAAGCCACTGTGCAAAGTTATAGTTGCTATCCTTGGAAGAAATTAGTGTTTGTTGCTTTAATTTTTTGGTGGAAAGCTGGCATTGTGTCATTTCAGCTCATCATATTATTATGCATGTAATAATGTGACATGCTTAACTGCTAGCTTCAAGCTGAACATTTAATGTGGGATACACCTACAGTGTTTTCATTTCAGATAGCTGCAATCAGACCCCAGAGCAGCTTTCTCATCCGGAAAGATAAAGTCCGTAACATGCACATTTTTGACATGGACAGATTTGTTTTAACATGTTCAGAATATATAAAAATGTGAATGATTGAAGTCCAGCTCACCTCGAAGTGGGCTTAAAAGAAAGATCACTATAGATTTTTACATGCGTGTGAGATGATATATTTTTGTGTGCTTGCAGGTGTGTTTCTGTGTAAAAGAGGTGTAATAAATATAACCTTAGCTATTGTAAAGTATATTACAGAGGTAGTTTGTGATTGTAAATATATGAGCGTGGTATATATGCCCAGGTTTCCTGAAAATAAAACTTGTAGATATGTCAAAGAATACGACAGTCTTTGAACGAAAAAAATTAGAACATGCTTTACACAAAATCTAGTTTTTCCACGTTCTTTTTTTCCTTGCAATTAGCTTGTACTATATTTCAAGTATGTTCAGTAATCTGCTGATCAGAAATTAAGTACACTGAAAAAAACGTGAGTGTTTATCACATTAATATTTGCTATGTGGTGATAATGGGAAAATGAATCCTAAAGCATCTCTCAGAAGTTGGGTTCTGGTGAACCCACACTCACATACTAAGTTTTCCAGGTCTCTGGAGTTGCTGCTGCATTAAATCATTGAGAAATCACTGCAAAAGTTCCAGGGCCAGAACCCAAAAAAAACCATCCATGGGCACAGGTGTGTGTAGTCTTACAGTGATTCAAATTAATTTATTTAAATCAAAAGCTGATTCCTGTCTAGGTCTATGTTTGCAGCTTGGATAAGTATATGCAGCTGGCTGTATTGCTTCATAGAGGAGCACTATTAGAGAAGAATAAAGGCACCAAAATGTTAGAAAAACCCTGTATCAGGAAACCAGAGACACTATACAAATGTACAGTTGTGATCTTGCAGTCACTGTTGTTATCTGCCTAATACTGCAATAGCAATCACAGTCTATGAAAGACACAGTTTCTTATGCTTAGTTTCTGTTCAAATAGATATTTCCAGGCTTGGGTAATTTCCTGAGCTGGGTGTGAGGTTTATTCCAGACTCCTTGCTCCTGTCTGCATAGGACTCTCAACTGCACATCTGCAGAACACCCTCCCAGCCTCTCCTCTTTTCTGGAGGCACTTCAGAGATGAAGATAACTATGTTCACTCCTTCACCATAGGACATTTCCTTATCAACACTGTCTTTTGCATTCAGATTAATGCTAATTGAGAGACCTGACTGTAAGATTCTAGCTGAGTCTCATAACCCAATAAAGGGTGACAGTAAAAAAGCACAGACTCCCACATTGACTCCAGGCCAGGACCCAGCTGAAACTGTCTTTCTTTTGATAGTAAGAGGATTCAAGAATGGCTAAAAAGTCTATAGCTCTCATAGCCTTTCCT
Organism: Lepidothrix coronata; assembly: GCF_001604755.1. Classification (NCBI taxonomy): domain Eukaryota; kingdom Metazoa; phylum Chordata; class Aves; order Passeriformes; family Pipridae; genus Lepidothrix; species Lepidothrix coronata. The sequence goes on from NW_016690199.1 coordinate 8,057,998, forward strand.
GCTAATCATCCAAGTAAGAGGATAATAAGGCTGTTGTAGGATCTATGTGGTCTTATACTATTTGTATTGCCTTTTTGTCAATTACTTTTGGCTGACTGCACGTAGCTGAGATTCCAAGAATTGGTTTAAAAGTTTACCTGGGCAAATGTATGCCAGCTACTTAAAAAATATCTGTGGATTATAATCTCTTCATGTCTATTTCTTGAGTCAAATGTAATGCTGTATATGCATATATAACATTTTTGAGTTATTCTTTCCTCCCACAATCATATTTGATTTGATTAATCTAGGTTGAACACTGGTAGTTCTTTTAAGTAAAATAGTTTGTATATTAATGAGATCCAGTCCAATTCAACTTAAAAAATATACTTACTTTTTCTTTTTTTTTTTTTTTAAGAGAGAGAGAAATGTCCTTTCTCCTGTTATTGAGTGAGAGCATTGAGGAGATTTTTAATTTTTTTTTAGCCTAATTGACTTGAATTTTGCTCATCTGTGGTAGGTTATGTTTTCTCATTGTAGAAGCTTTTTCCTGGTAAAATCATTCCCTTCACTAATGAGATCCATCCTGATATGACAGGAAGACAGCTCTTAAAACACCCACCATTTTCTCCCATTCATTTGAATAGCAGCAAAGGGACATCTTTTAAAGTAATTTTTATCAGTGAGATTGGTCTGAATCTCATTAATAAAGAAATGATTTTACTCAAAAGAGCCTTCACAGTTGAGCTATAACCCAGATTAGTGAGATCTAGCCTGATTATAACGTCATAAGACATTGTACTTCTGCCATTCAAAGTATTCAGCAGTTCTGTAGAGACCATCAGTTTAGAGGGGCAGGGATGAAAGGTGAGGAAGATTCCTGGTGGTGTTTTTCTCATCATTCCAATGTATCTTGAGCACAGAAAGTCGGTTCTTCCTTTTGTATATTAACATTGGTTTTCACTATATGTATTTTTATTTTGCTGAGCTTAAGAGTCTCGGGTAAGTGCAAGTGTGCAAGAACAATGCTGTTTGACTTCACCAGACATTTACATAAGCCCTAGTCAAGTACCCACTTCTCTCAAACTTTGTCTCACAAAAAACCAGAACAAACATATTGCTTGTCAAAGGTCAGTCTAAGCAAGAATGTCTGACATTTTTGTTTTACAATGCATTTGACTTTTTTATTTCGGCAGGAAAATAGGAAATAATTGATGATTGAGAAAGAAAAGTACCCTTAGCAAAAACTCATCGTGAATTGCTGAATCTTTTAGTGGGCTAAACAATTTGGGTGCAACCCTGTGCTGGAACTGGAGGTAAAAGAGTTTTACTTTAGAGTGTAAAAATAGGTGGTCACCATAGTTTCCTTTGCAGATTATCAAAAATGATCTTTTGCAAATGGATAAAGATTCTTTTTTAAAGTGACTTTTCAATCAAGTCTCCCTTTTTAGATACTATTTTTGTCTGTCAATTTTTTTCTCCATAAGACAGGCAGAGAGAAGAGAGAAGAGAGAAGGAGCAGGAAAGAAGGACAGATTTTTATGTCCTTTTATGCCCTAAATAATGATAAAAAATTACTTGGATTTGAGCAAATGGGGAATGAAAATCTATGTAAGATTTAATTTAAAAAGATTTCATCTTTCATTGAATAAGAATTGAATCTTACATTCCAAGCAGCTGTCATGGAGCTGTTGTTCCTAAGGAGACTCAAAAGTTGGTACTTTCCAAGTGCAAGACCTTCTTCACCAGAACCAGCCAGCTGGGCTGCATTACTTCATTACTTTTGGCAACAAAAAATCAGGGGAGTACAAAACTGGGAATAGTTGCCTTTTTATGTTAAGCTCTATTTGGCATGCAGCTTTTGGGTGCAGTTGCCTATTTGGACAGTAAGGATAATTCCAAAAGGATGTTCACCTAAGCTGGATGCATACTGCAGTCAGTGCAAATACCTCACATTGAAGGGCAGTAACTAACAGGGAAACTCAAATATGTATTTCAGATGAATTGTAGAAGACTGAGCTGTGTAAGGTACAAAATAAAATACAAGTGTAAAAAGAAAACATTTAAATTGGACCTCTATGAGTAGTTATTTTCTTGACACTATCATGCTAAGAGCAGAGGTTTGCAATAAAGACCCCCATTTTGTTTCCACAGCATCATAACTCTGATTTTCTGACATTTTATATGAACTGCCTCATTTTCAGATATTGCTTTCAAAAGATTTCTGGAGATAGAGCTGAAAAACTCAATACCAGCCTTTCCCAGGGCCAATAGCTCTTACTGTATGGCTCCCCTGGTTTTAGTTTCCCAGGGTCTTTTCCCAAGAAAGAGGCATTTACTTTTGCCTCCTTGCTTGCCCTTTTTTTTACCTCAGTGGAAAGTTCATATGAATTCATACCATCCCACCCAGGTAGCATTTTGTCCCCACCCACTCCTTGCACAAGTACAAAGAGCTGCAGCTGAGAGCAAGTTAAGAATGGATGGAATCACTGTGAAGAAAGGAGCACAGAAAACTGCTACCAAATTAGACTGAACAGTGTCCCGTTCCAAACTGGTGATGTTTCCGTGAGATAGGATGGCGTTTCCTGAGTATTGGTGCACAGTTAGCAAACCACCGAACACTCAGTTGTCCTCAGTAGAAGATGAAAATAGCTGGCCCACTACTGAAAAGTAACATAAATCTTCTGTTTAGGCTAATGAGACTGATACAAAGGGAAGAGAGATCCTAGCACCTTACTGGTAAAGGATTGCCCGAGTGCCAGGCAACCTCTGTTTCATACAGAACTCATTAAATTAGCATTTAAATCACAAAAACTCAGCACAGGGAATATTGAACATACTTGATAACACCCAGCTCGCAGAAGCCAAGCAATCACAAGAAAACATCGCAACACACTAGAGTGTGGTAAATAACACCAACAAGGCATATAAAAAAGTGTTTTTTCCACCCTTAAGGCTACTGAAGGGTGAAACAGCTGCAACAAGATGGATTAAGAAGGCCCTACTGTTAGTAAAGCACAACATATCGTAAGGAAGGACAACTATTACCTTAGCAAAACCTTGAAAAATATTTTGAGAATACCATATTCATAGCCACACTGTCTAGCTTGAGGTACAGATGCTATTCAAAACCTTACGTGAACAAGGACAGCTATTGGAAGACCAATTGCCTTCACCTGGGAAAACTTAACCAAAGGACGTAATAGGAATAGAACGGAAGGGAAGGTAGGAATTGGTCAGACTGGGCTTCAAGTGTTAGGTGGTGATTGTGTTTCCAGTAGGAAGAAATTGGAGGAAACTTAAGGAAGACTGTAGTACAAATCAACTGTGTTTGAATAAATGTAGACAGTGGGTAGCTCTAGTGTTTTGTGGCAAATCAGCTCTAGGTTTGTGGTTAGTCACTGAATGGCTTAGCACTTGTGTAGCAATACTTCTATCAACATCTCTCTGTTCCAAAAACTGCTGTGTTACATACACTATGGAGAACCTGGAGTCATTGCAGGGATTTTCGTGATTTCATACTGCTTCCAGGAGAGTGAAACTCTCTGTTTTGCTATATTTAGCACAACTTCCCCCCTTGCCCTCAAGTCTTAACTATGGCTGAAAGATTAAGCCTGGAAGTCTTTTGTGAGCTTATAAACTCTAAAAAATACAAAAGGGTCTAGATGGCTCACATTATTACTGTTAGGAGATTTCATTTCTTATGCAAAGATCTCTGTTCTGGCTAGAGTAAGCACCCCAGAGGAATAAACTAGTCCTTTCTGCACACAGCTGCACCTATCCATGTTCTTTGCCAAAGAGATCAGGAGCACCTGAGAAGGTCTCTGGCAGCTCAGAAAGAGTGTGTTTGACTGAAGGTTGCATAGCACCTCCTTGCTTTACCAGCTCCTACCTTCAGCCTACACTAAACTCACTCACACATTAAAAAGTGAAATGTAATATTCTGCTCCCTGATCTTAGACTGCAATGTCTTTGTTCAATTCTCAGTCATTGCTGGAATGTGCCAAGCAATGAAATGTCAGTCTTTGAAATACAGTTCTTACGATTTTTTTTTTCTTGAAAATAAATTTAACTTTCTCTCATAATAATATTTAATGATGTCCCATTTAGTATTGTTCCCACTTTGCTTCCATCAGCCTTCGTTATGAATGCCATGTTGCATCTCAACCCTTCTGCCTCTGAAGCTCATGTCAATGCCAATACGTGGGTATTTTAAATACAGAGAATGCATAAGAATCTATTCAGCCAGCACTCCTCCACTTTCTCCAAATGCATTGTGTCACCTCCGCCTCCAGTGGCCTGTCTTGAAGAACCCCTAGGTAATTCTTGAACGCATGGCACTGCTGCCCCCAGGCTCCCTGTGATGTGGTTGTGCAATGTACCCATTCTTTTGTGTGTGAGAGGGAGAATATTTGTAAACCAAGCAAGAAGAAAATGCCCGATGTTTTCATGAGCGTATGAACATTTGATCCAGAGGGAAGGTTCACCCCCTGCTTTTTTAAGTGGAAATTTTCATGTCTGGGCTAACTAGTTATTTTGCTGTAAACTGCTGCAGGTGTTAATTTAGGGTGGGCCTTAAAGGCCAATCTTAGGTGAGTATTGTAAAAAACTGGACTTTAAGCTAAAATTTGAGTTGTTTCCTGCATAGAATCTTAACACAGAGAAGTACTATGACCATTTGTGCTGCCCAAGCCCAAAAATCCCACAAGGTATTTTCATTCCCACCTACCTACTTCTCAGCCTGCCAGTGTCACAGTGGGTGATACTGATCTTCTATCACAGACAAAGAAAATGAACGCAGGAAGTGTTAAAAAAGGTTCAATTCCTTACCTATTATACCCATCACAGTTCTCTTTTTTTTTTATTTATCTTGTTAATGCAAATAATGCCAGCCATAAATAGCAACACTTAAAAGAAAATAGGATTAGGATAGGTGACATCACTCCCAAAACAGGAAGGTTTTGGTAGGGTTTCTTAACCTGCCTAAAATTTGAGCAACCTTCTCCCTACCTCTGAGGTCTGTGGGCAGCAACCACTGTACAACAGCTAGTGCAAGTTGTTTCTGATGAGTTCACAGATCCATTAAGGTTTTGATGATCTTTAAGTTCTCTTCCAACCCCAACCCCAACCCCAATCATTCTGACTCTCTTTCTGGAAAGGGTATAGGGCATAGTTGGGAAGGCATCATACATTTCCCAATGCTTTAGCTATCTCTTATGAAAATTAAAATCTTTCTGTGAAACTGTAGGGTAATTTTCTACATTCCTTAGACCCCAATCTTGAGCCAGGACTTTTTGAATACCTTTGTGATTTGAGTCTTCATCACATATCATGATGTTGCACTAATTACCAATTATCTTACTCTGGTTTCCACCAGTGTATGAACAGTCCATGAACAAGAAGTGACTGAACACATGAATTCTATTCCCTGCCTCATTTAGTAGGTAAGTTTTACTTGTAGTTTGTCAACAAAGGTAATTTTTAATTTATTTGAAAGGAATTAAAATCCCTGTTTTTTACAATCTTGATAAAAACAATGACTAACTGCATGATTAATGGAGATTAAAAAGCTCATTTAGGGTCTAATGGAAGTTAACAGGGTTTTTTCTTATTAATGTTTCTAATTGATTCTTGATTTAAGTGGTAGCCATTTTTTTTAAGTGGCCTGTTATTGAAATGGACTTCTGGTAGAAAAATGGACATTAAATCTTTGGGAAACTTTCATGTATAAATCTATGCTTGATCTATACAATTATTCTATTATTGATTTATAATGTCAGAGATGTAAAAGAAAAAGAACAAAGAAATGTCCCAAGTTACATTTTCTTTGCACCTTTTTCTGGATTTCACCCACCAACAGAATCAAAGACCTCTCTCAAACACTTTGTTTACTAATGCAGATGCCATGACAAGTCACAGTATATTTGTTCTAACATTTGAATGTATGTTGAACTTTTGAAGATAGCTCACAAGACATTTAGCCAAATTAATTGCTCTAAAAACTAGCTTTCAAGTTATGAAGTAGAGTTGTACTACTCAAACTTGTATGTAGAGGATCTTTTATGGACAAGCTGCTACACAGAAAACTCTGATAAAGAAGCTTCAAAGCAGATGCCACCAACAGTATGAATTCAGTTCTGTATGTTGTAGAAATAATAAAGATTAGAAATTCATGCTCTTCACAGTTTAAATATGGACACAAACTTCTATGCAGGTTACCTGAGACACATAAATATCTAGTGCTTTCTACCCGCCTACTTAGTTATAATTCAACATTTAAAATTATGGTGTGTTTCTGTTCCTACTGCTATGAATATTATTCATATTTATTGTGTTTGTTTACATAGTAGTTAGCTTGAAGGAACAAGATTGTTACACTGGTCCAATCCCCAAATCTTCAGCTGCTGTAAGTATTGTCACTGGCTTTGAGTGAGCTCCCCTGACTTATGCTGGTAAGGTTCTAAACAACTAAGTTCAGGCATTCATTAACATTACTGACTTTTGGAAGGATAGAATGTTTCTGTAATGATCACTGCAGTGATTTTAGAGCAAAAAAAAGACACAGGACTCTTATAAATAAATTAAAATGGACTTTTTACAGGTAGCAATTGTGCATGAACACACGCACAATTCTCATGTGCTTACATGCAAGCTATCAGCACGAGGAATATACATCCTACAGTTTCCCAAAATTATGGTTTGAATGACACAAGAGGGAAAGTGGGTGACTGTGCTACAGTGTATTTTTACTTGAAAATAATGTTTTTTCCTCTTCTGTACAGCTTTATCCGAAGAAAATCTTGTTTATCTTGATTTAGTCCTAGGGATATGGTAGTCATATTACTAACAGTAATGTCCATGATACCAACCTCAACAATTCAGTAATCTTCACTAGGCAATTTATTTTATAAACAGATTGTTTAGGTTTTTTATTAAGAAATATTTGTCAAGGAAGAACTGTAATTGTGATTTTGTATGTACAGGAGACAACCTAAAAGCTAAAGGGGAATAAAAATAGCATCCTCTCAAGTGTTGTAGCTACTTCCAGTATGTAACTGACATCATCATATGAAAATTAATTGGGAGGAGCTGCAAACAGCACAGAGAACACTGACATACTATGGGATAAAGTGGAAAGCCTTGGGGCAGAGCAGTAATGACCTGATCTCATGTTTCCTTTGGATTCAGTAAACTCAAAGACTGTTGAGGTAGAGGAAGGGAAGAAAACATCTTGAAGGATTCAGTTTCTAAATATGAAAACTGATGCAAGAGTGGAAAAGAAGAAAGAAAAAAGAATGTGTGGAGTACATAGAAAGAGGATAGATGTGGCGGGACTGAGAAAGGCTTGAAAACTGCAGAGGTCAGATGTGAGTTAAAAAGAGGAATATACCATCCGAGTAAGGAAGCTTTAAGGTGGAGAAGGAGAGGAGTATAAAAATCTGAAAACAGTCAAATTACTCCTTCTTCCTTTCCCACAGCTTCCTTCTTTGCTGATGTAATGAGAGCTCTCTTTCCATGCACTTCAGTATCCTCTGCCACTGTTGGTATGACCATGTTACAAATAGGAGCAATATGCCCCATCCATGCCACTAACCAAGCCAGGAAGTGAAAATACAGTAGTTTCTCTTCTCAGTGTATCTAAGTCGGAAGACACTCCATGTGTATGATACTTTCTCACGTATAAGAAAATATTTTGTAGAACAAAGTGGGTTTTGAGAGGCTTATAATAAAATAACCATACTTGCACATGCTGTACATTGTGCCTATGGATAAAAAAATGTCGTAAACCAGCTGTATCTCTCGAAGTGTCTAGCAGGCATATTTTTATTCTTAATAAGTTTATTTTATAGTGGATAAAGCTGGGACATTTGACTGTTGGACATAAATTCCATTTTCCTTTTTTGTCCATGAGTTCATATGACTGACTTGTTCCTCGTATGTGATATAATAAGGTAAAATCTTGTTTCCTCTTAGAGGATAATGTGTGATATCATGGCAATGACAAGCATGAATGAGATGCCAGCATTTGACACTCTTTGGTAAGCAGTGAAAACATTACAGTGAGAGGTGTCCAGCAGCGTTAAAGAGTAACCCAATCAGGACAAGTCCATGTCTGAGTCAACATCAACTTGATAGAGTTGCTGCTTTTGGCAGTTAATGTTGACAATTAGTACAGCGCCCTTATTGTATATGTGAGGGACTTTAGTGGACAGTGAGTCCAAAAGCTAAGGAAACAGCTGCTGGGCACATAAGTGTCTTGTTGGAAAGATATGAATATATTTAGAAAGATAGATTTGTGTTGCTGGCCTTAATCCCTTGCCTTAAGTGTCTTCTTTCTGATGGTCAGAGGTAGCAGTACAACTGAATAAAGGGAAGCATTTTTGACTGGCTAGTGTACATCAGGTCCTATACATACTGACTGAATTCACATTACTTGTCACTTGATGCAGTTATGAGATCTGAATGATTTTCAGTCACTTCAGTGAAGGCTGTATTTGAAACCTGGTCCCAAAGCCGCAAGGCAAGTGTATTACATACCTGTCAACTAACAAGACTTGCCAAAGTGAATCTACTCATATGAACACATGACCATTATTGCTGTTCACACTGTGAAACACTATACACTGTGACAAAAGTAAAAAGTAAGAGGATTATTATGCTAGACAGTCACTTACTAAATATATTTATTGTGGATAGATGAATATTCCTTTTATAACAGAAATTTCAGCTTTTGATAAATTTATAATATTGAAAATGTGATATGGGCAATTTAGTAAAACTTGACCTTTTCCTCTTCTAAAGAATAGGAAAATATTTACATTTCCTGCCTGAACAAAGATTTTTATGCTGGAGACTACTAAATATTCCACGTATCAAGCTCAAGTAGAAGCAATCGAATTCAGCTAGCAGCTGGACCACACAGGCCAAATTTCTTTACATTGTTACAGAATGCTTAATCATTCATCAGATCTAAATAATAACCTACTTACCAGTTAACAAAGCCCAACCCTTGTCACGCAGGGAAATGTGCAATGTGCTGCATGCATTTTCTAGGTGAGAAACATGGATCAGTGAGTTGGCGAAGCTGACAAGACCTTCACTTAAAAAGAAATGAAAACAGCTCCTTGAAATGGAATTCGGAAATATACTTCCTAATATGGAACTCCCACAGGAGAAAGGAGACTCTAGGGGTATAGAAGAAGATTTAGAATTAGTTCTATTGTCAGGTCTAGAAAATTGACTGTGTCTTAGTGGTCTCTTCAGTGACCAAGGACTAAAGAACTGTCAAAGATTCCATCTAGCTGAGTAAGAGCTAATGAAATAGAGATGGAGACCAGGCTCTTGCACAATGTCAGTTGATCACATTTCCAAAAGTTTTACTATGAGCAGAAAAATACAAAATACTTTAGAATGCCTCAGACAGAATATTAACCCGAGTGTTTTAAGATCCATGCTGCAAATTGACTCCATACTAGGTACAATGTTACTTTATCTGCAAAATGCTGATCTACTTCATACCATTTGTTTTTATATATTTTATTAATAGGAAGACATATCCACTCCTTCAAAAACTATAGTAAAGAAGAATCTTACTATAGTTTTTGAATCTCGCTAAGCTTTTCACTCCTCTTTTAAAGCCTTATTGTTGTGTATATCTATTAGAAGCATTTCTCTTTTGCAAGAACAAAGTAAAAAGAAATCTAGTCATTACTACTGGAAAAACAGATTATAAATAGTTATGAATAGTCTCGTTTGAATGACAACTTTAAAAAATAACTGATAGTGCTGAGTATCCTCAAGAGAAAGAAAGTTTCTGCTTTAGTGTCTAATGATCACCTTAGAAGGCAGAAATTTTACACCTTATAAACTTGTTAAGGCTTTGTGCGTGTACAAAAGCTGCAGTGATCTTTGATTAGGGATGTAATATGAGACACAGTAAATGAATACTTTGATCATATCAGTATTTCACATTCCCTTCCATTCTGTTGGAGAAAACTTCATCAGTTTTCCTGACTTGTCTCCTATTTTATAGGAAAGTTGTTCATCCTGGCTCAAACATGGCTATCCCATCTTACATACTTCAATGTCCATCAAATTAAGGTGAGATCCTAGTATCAGAATTAAAGTGAACTGGAAACAGTGACTGATTAAATCCTCTTCTTTCTCCTTGTAGTGTGACTCAAATGGTTGTTGAAGATTTTTATAGAGTTTATGCCGCCTTCTGATAAGAAAAGAGATGGATCAAGTACCTAGTTCTTCTCTCTGAGATCTTCCAACACTCCTGCAACCCCTTTTCTTATTTAAAGTTGGTGAAAAATGTACCTGTATGTTACAGATGAGAGTAAGCTCCCGAGATTTTTAAGATATTGATTTATTTTATATTAATAAGGGCTTAATCACCATTGTAATAAGAATACTGTACATGGATCTAATCTATCAAGCAATACAAAGAATCCCATTTTATCTTCCAGAGGTCAAATATGAGGTGGGTTTTGAGCTTCAGGCTTGAGGCAGGAGAGGATGGGAATAGGGTTAGCTGTTGTTTACCATGGATTTTTTTTTTCTTCTTATCTTTATAAATATTTCAGTGACTTCTTTTTGTCCCTTTTCATTTGCACCTTTGAGGAACTATATTTAGGCTTAGAGAATTTGTACAGCAAATCAGGTTTAAAACTTTTATAAATAGACTTCTTGAAAAGTTCCAGGTCTCACTATCTATATATTGCACTAGACAGGTCTGTGTAGGGGGAAAGAAAAACAGTACAACTTATAAATGATTTAAGAACATGAAATGATTTTAAATTGGTCCAGTCAACAAGGAAAACAGGCATTTTACCTAAGGTGTCTATCATATAAATGTTGTAGATTTCTTTTATTTCTACAGGCAGTTTCTCTTAATCAGTCTGCTATCAATATATCCCTTTTGTTTGTGACACAAAAGTCTTTCCACTTTAATTTAACAGGTTTTATTTCTAAAGAAAAATCCTGTGTGTATTTTCTCTCTCCATACATTCATAGTCTCTATGAGAAAGGCTTTCACTTAGTGTTTTTTTTTAATTTCACATTTGCTAATAACATGCTTTTCAGAAAAAGCAGGTGCTTTTACAGCAACATACAAGTGGTGTGTTTTGAAGGAGCAATATGTAGCTTGTTGCCCTTTGATGTAAATTTGTGAGGAAGATAGATTATAACATCAAGATGTTTCTCTGTGCATAATAAACTGCAGAGGACAAAGGTCATGGCTGAGAATTGTATGGGATACAAGTGACTACCTTCACTACAATCAATTATTAGAATGATTATATTGTGTCTGGAGAATATGATGCTAATGACTAGCTAACGCTTAGAATACACACTCTTGACTTGAAAACCAATGACAGTTAAATGTAGCAAGGGGAAAGGCCTATATGTTGAGCTAGCAGCTCTCTAGTGTTGATAATGAATAATTAAAAATAACAGTCTTTATATGAGGCTTGACAGTATACATGTCCTTTAAGTATATTCTGCTTTGTAAAGAACTTGGCACAATGACAGCCTAAGAAATGCATCCTACTGCATCCTGTACAGATGTAGTGTAAGGAAGCAGGGAGTTAAACACTCTCGCAGCTGGGAGGGCCTAAGCAGGATTAGCTGTGTACTTATTGCTAACCTTCCACTCCCCTGTCTTCCAAACAAATAAATAATTGAAACCCATTACCTCTTTTAGGGGGTTTGCTCACATGCTTTCTATATTCACATCAAAGCAGAGATCAGTGTCAAAGAGGCAGCCACATTTAGCTGAGTCTCTCAGAGACTACTGATTAATTAGTTCTGCATTTTGGAAGTGCATCCAAAGATGTTGTAAAATAGTGTTTGTTTTTGCTTTTGCCAAAACTTGTTTAGGAGAGCTCTGGAGGATGACGGTGATGTACTCAAGATGGTTGTGAAAGAAAAGGGCAATCAGTTCAGGTGTGCATGTGCCAGCATTTTTTTTCCCCTTATGAAGTTTCTGCACCAGTTTTCAGAGTGACTAAATGAAATACAGAGTGGTATTAATAGAAGGTGAAGGATGGAGTGGGAATGGAAGCTCTGCCATTCCCCTTAATTGAACCAGTGAAAAATGAAAGATACACCAAGGCTAATGAATTAGTTCTTAAAAAAAAGAATAAAAAATAAAACAAACCTGACATAGATAAGGAAGATGTAAAGACTATAAAATATGCATAAATATTGCCTTTTGAAAGGCTTTAGGTCCTGTTTCTTGCATGGCTTTTTTTTTTTCATTAAGTGGGGTAATATGATGTATGGGGGGATACTCAGTTATGGCAAATATTGCCTACAAAAGTGTGTTCATACTGTTATTTGCCTTTCTGTCTCTGTCTATATCAACTCCACATGCTGCTCTGGTGGCCTGCTTTGTACTTAATATAACTTGTCAAAACACATCTATCAGATATATGAAAAGGCAAACCTGGGTGGCCAGACTAGTCCAAGCCTGGCGTGGATTGCATTTTACCAAGACCACAGAAATCTCTTCTCCTCCATGAGATTAAGATGAAAAGAAGAGTTCATTGTTGTGCAACCAGATTTTAAAATAATTACACACACGTTAGTGCATTAGTAGGCCACTTGTGTTTATTTGAATCCCACATACTGTACTTTTATGTGGATTTTAAGTGATTTTTAAAACTGTCAGTAAAAAAAAAAAAAAAAATGAAAAATAACGATACCACTTGTTTTAGACTGCCTGGGTTTTTCTCTTTTTTTTTTTTTTTTTTTTTTTTAATCTCTTCCTTTAGTTGCTTCTGTATACTGAGCTGTTACTATCCAAGTACCTTATCTGTTTCCAGGAAAGAGGTTGTATGATTCCCTTTAACTACTGACTGACAGGCATCTGGATCTGCTTTAAACCATGACCAATGCCACTGAAAAACCTTACATCTATGATATGCTCAGTGTTCACCCTCTGATTTCCTGGGAGCTCGTGTGAATTGCTGTAGAGAGGAACATGCTTCTGGATACAGACTGAAACTCACTTGTTGATCCAGGAGTATCTGCTGCTCTGAACACCCTTTCAAATTGAATGTATATTGTTCTGCAGCATGTAAATATGCTTTGTTGTTGGTCCAGAATATTGTCTGTGTTTTTTAGAGTTTCTCCTCAAATTCCAATACTAAAGTTATTCTAGGAAAATCAAGAGTTACCCATGCAGCTCCATTTGTAACTTATTTATGTTTACCTACTAAGTGCACAAGTGGAACAATGTATTTTAAACATAACTTTTAAAGAAAATTTTGATAGGGTTTCTCAAAGGAGTCCCAAATCCTACTGAATTTATGGACTCGAAATCAACATGAGACCCAATCATGCTATATATGTTTTGCATCCTGGGATTTTCTTGGAAGTGCAGAAGAATGGCTATGAAAATATATTAACATTTTTTTGTCTTGTTTGAGCAGTTATTACACTTGTATTCAAAGAAATCACCGAAGCAGAACTGTTCCAGCACAGCTAGAATTTTTATGGTCTTAGCTTTCTGCAGTGTCTATAGGTTATTTCTTTGTCTGAAGAATGAAAAGCCTTGAAAAACTCAAGTTTCCATAAGAAAAGTAACCCTTATCTGCCAGGTGGATGTACACTGATTTGCTAATGGCTGTAGGGAGAGGGGACTCCAAGAGCACAGCACTTGGTACTCATCAGTGCTCCAAAATAGCTCTGCATCCTCCTGGCTCACTGGGTGGCTTCAGGAGTTGGTTGTGAATTTAGGGACTACTAATTTAAAGCTCTATGTTGTATAAGAGGAGAGAAGAGGAAATTGGAGGCATAATGCCAATATCTTTAATGCCTATAATACTAACCCCACTGGAGGACAACAACATGAATAAGCTACATGTCATTACAGTGACACGACAAATAGGAGAACAGACACTCAAAGGTAACTTTTCTAGGTTTAGTGAAGACACAGCAAAGTGTATCTTTGCTGGCTGTACTGGCACTGAAAGAGTCAGCAGCAATCATCTTCTTCTAATAACCAAATGTGCTGAACATGAGCTGGTTATTGCAAACACAATTATTCAGTAATTGGATAAGCCTAAAATATCTTGGATACATCCTTGATCCAAGAGCTGGCAGCTTATTGATTATATCATTGTTTGGCAAAGAGGCATGCAGGCTGCAGGACTCACAAGATACATACCCAGAGCAGACTGCTGGACCCACTATCATGGAATAGGCTCCAAGTTACTGATTCAGCTACATTGTTGGGGAACTGGCACAAAGCCTGTTAGAAGTAGACACAAAACACTTAAAAGATCTAAATATTAAAGATCTAAACACTAAACAAGAGCTGTGTAACAGCATTCTTTTAAGGCTTGCTTGCCCAGGAACATGTCAAGGGGAAAGCACTGAAGGATTGTGTGGTACACTAGGGCACTGTTGCTACAATCCATTTTGTCAAAAATCAGCATCAGGACCAGTCTGATATCTCAATCAAAATGTATACTGAGGAAAAAAAAAAAGACCAACAAAACAACTCAGACTTAACTATTTTTTTTTTTTTTTTTTTCCATTCCAGGGCAAAAATCCCCACATTATAAACACATTAGTCCTATGTTCAGGCAAAACCTGAAACTAGCAAAGATCAGCAATAAGGAAAGGAAATTTATGAAATTCAGTCCTTTTCAGACTGAGATGAATGTAACGCCAAACATTTCCCCTTTTAAGAAAGTATTCAGCTAAAAGTCAACAATTATTACAGAAGCTGAAGAGGATGGATTGGGAAGTTAGTATTATAGCTGAGTATCAAATTAGGCAGATGCAAACAGGTCACTGTTTTGGTTAAGCAAAATATATGTCGAAGTATTTCTTCCATATTTATTTTTACTTTGTAATTGAGGGAAGATAGCTAAAATTCAACAAATATTGAGAGTATTTAATTACAAACATGCATTTAATTACCTAAGGTGGTTGAAATATTTTAAGTCCAGCCTGTGTAAGGACCTTAAGAGAATCAATGAATGAGCTCAATTTGGATAAAAATTCAAAGGCTTAAGCAAAGTTTATCCAACGTAGACAGCACTGTCTTTCTTATGCCTTATTTATTCTAGGCTCAGACCTCAATTATGATATGTGAACTGAGGAATTGGGTCTCCTTGCCAGGCAGTGGGTAGTTCTCGATGTGAGTAAGGTTGGCAGAATAAGGATTTTAGCAGGATGGCTGAAAACTTATAATAGCACAACTTTATCTGACTGCTGTAGTGATCCAGGCCTATCATGCTGTGGCTTCAGTAAAGGCTTCTAAGCTTTAATCACTGTCTTCCAGGCTGTAGTCTCTGACTTATTTGAAACAGCTGAACTTCCCCTGAGTGACTTGTCTGGTTACATTTGTGGTACCTGACCTACTTTGCAGCACTTCCCTTGGTACCACCTCATCATATGATGTCCCATGAAAGCACTCAGAATCGGAACTCACTCCCAATAAAGGCTGATAATTAAATAAAAATAAAAACACATTTGACAGCCCACAACAAAGGCAAATCTCAGCGGCTCTTGCATGTGTTTGCCTGCTGAATCAGACAGTAGTTCCTGTCCCCACAGAGCTGCAGGATGATGGATCACCAAAATGACAAAAATCAGAATACTACTTTGCACTGTATTCTTTTTCTTCTCTAGAATCTCAGAGAACATCAGATACATTAATTAATGTTCTCTGTTTTCCTGAGGTTGACTGTTAGACCCGTTTAACAGGTGGGTAAACCAATGCTAGAAAGTGTTCTGACTTGCCTTCTCTGAACTCTACACCCACTATGGGTCAAGATGCTCCAGCACTCCAGGCTTTATTTAGAACAACCCCATAATTTCTTTAATGGTAGGCAATTTCACTTCCTCTAGGATGAATCTTACATCCTCTCTATTTGCAATTTAAATATGAGAGATGAATGAGCCAATGCTAAAGCTCCCATTGAGTTTAAGGAGTGCAAGAACGTGAATTGTATTCCTGAAGAAGAGCTTGTGTACTTGAAAGCATTTATGTTTTTTGAAACACCCCCTTCTCACCAGTGTTAATAACCAGTTTATTAACACACATTAATTCTCCCTGCAGACCTATCACCTTCTTTGAGCTCAATGCCTCCAGGTTTTCAGCCACATAGCACAAGACTACATCACATTCAGAAAGGAAAGGTTACTGCCATGTTTATGCAATATGGTAAAATAATTTCCAGTTCCAGTTGTGAATACTGACTTGGACACTTGAACTTTTAACCTGTGGGTTTTATTGCAGTATGAAAAAATAGTCCTGTGAAGGTGAGTTTTCTAAACTTCCACCTGTACCTGACATGATAACTACTATGACTCCAAATTATGTCTGTTGATTGAAACCTTGTGACACATACCAGTAAAAATTACCTTAAGCTTTCCCAGCTTCACAGACTTTGCTATAGTGAGGCCATTAATCAGGAGATAATACAGTAGTTTCTGCCCACAGACTGGGAGCTGCAATCAATTGCACACATGATTTCAAAAGCCATCTCCCAGCAGCTTTCTCACCAGTCCCCAATGTATGGGGATAAGTCACATCCCCTTAATCAAACAAATTAGTGAGGTAGATAAAGGAGATTTTATTTCCACTCAGCGCCAGAATTTTGAGGACATTGGCACTTCCACTCTCCTTCTGTTGCCTTTTTGGCTCATTTTCATGTGCCCAGTGTTAGCGGATGGCAGCCGCCAGTTTCAGCTGACAGCCTCCTGGACAGTGCCGAGGACAGCTTCCACAAAGAGGAAGGGGGAAGGGGAAAAGCTTGCATGCTGCTGCTTTACCCTTCTTCATCCCTCTGGGATTGGCTCTTGTTCTACTGTAGACCTGAGAGGCTGCCTTTTCACTCAGTTGACTTAATTTAATTAGCCTCTGTGAAGCAGAGGCTTAAAGTTGCTAACCCAAAGCTCACAAGAATCCAGTTGACAAAATGCAGGGCGCAAATTCAAAAGCTAATTTTTTGCAAAGTTCACTTGCAGACCAGCATGAAATACATAGTAAAGATCAAGAAGTCTTAGACATTTGTCAAAAATATGAGGCTTCAAAGACACAGTAATTTAGCTTTATTCTAAGAGCATTAGCAGACCCGCAATACAGAATTAAGTATTTTCTCAGATGCTTCAGCAAGATTTTCAGATATATGGTTCTGTAATTCAACAAAATACTTCACAGCATGTACAAAATAATAATAAAAATATTCCTTGACCCATTTTCTTAAGCTTTATTCCCAATTATCTTTGACTGTTTCCGAAAAAGACTTTTTTTTTCCCAAGTATGGAATAGCTGCTGCTGTTGTATTTTAAAAGTTTCTTCTCTTTTGAAAGACGTTATGCTATCTAGCATTATTTCCTATTTAAATCTATCCCCCTTTGACTGTATCCAGTGCATTCTCCACATTCTGACTTTTGCTGTTTGAATCTATTTCAACTGTCTTGTTTGTAGTACTGCTATCTTCTGAAGTTTGCAGAAAACTGGCTGGTCAGTCAAAAATCAGTAGGAAATAAACTCCCTACCTTCTCAACTGATTTTCCTTCTCTTTTAGAAGATGCCAAATACTGTCATAATTAGAGCTTTTACCTCTACCTTGACAAAGTTTTTGAAATATTGTCTATAATAATGGATTCCACACAGCCTCATAGAGTCATAGAATATGCTGAGTTGGAAGGATTCCATCATGATCTTCAAGTCCAACTCCTGACCCTGTGCAGAACATCTTCAAAAGTCACACCATGTGCCTGAAAGCGTTGACCAAATGCTTCTTGAACTCTGGAAGGCTTGGTGCTGTAACCACTTCCCTGGGGAGTCTGTTCCAGTGCTCAACCACCCTCTGGGTGAAAAACTTTTTTCTGATATCTAACCTAAACCTCCTCTGACGCAGCTTAATACCATTTCCTTGAGTCCTGTCACTGGCCACAAGAGTGAAAAGATCAATGCCTGCCCCTCCTCTTCCCTCATGAGGATGTTGAAGACCTCAGTGAGGTCTCCCCTCAGTCTCTTCTTCTCCAGGCTGAGCAGACCAAGTGACCTCAGCCGCTCATCATACGGCTTCCCCTAGAGACCCTTCGCCATAACATAGTGACCCTTCTTTGGACTCTCTCTAATAGTTTAATATCCTTTTTTTTTTTTTTAATTGTGGTGCCCAAATCTGTACATAATACTGAAGGTGAGATCGCAGTAGTGCAGGGTAGAGCAGGACAATCACCTCCCTTGACCAGCTGGCGATGCTGTGCCTCAACAATTCCTTACCTCTAACTTTACCAAGGATGAAAAATTATTTGGCTCCTCTCATAGGTTTACTTTCCAGGTCAAAATTAGCTTTCTTCAGCAGAAAAATCATGCTCTGAAAAATGTCTGTCTCTCATTATACAGTCCTTTTCATGTTACATTTTACAATAAGAAGTAGTAAATGAAGTGCCAGTGGCTGTTGAGTAAGTCAGAAGCATGATCAAGAAAAAAACAATTTACCACAAATTAATTTAAACCATTTTCTGTATTTTAGATACTCTTCCCTGAAATTCTGGAAGCTGAATGTTCTGCTTTGTCTGCATTGCTTTCACACTATTTGATTAACTTTTTCTATCACACTCCTTATTGTGGAACCTATTATGCTCCATCTCCTAACTTTGGATGTGGAAATGATTGTAAAAGTAACAGGTTAGACCAGTCGTACAGCAAACCTGTCTCTGCCTCACAAGCTGCTGCACTCAGTCACTCAATGTCTTTGTCTTTCACTTAGTTGAATTATGCAGTGGTCAACTTTCCTCCATACAAGGGGTTTTGCAAAACTGCTGAATGGCTGTTTTCAGTGTAGTCTCATTTAGTAGATATTCCCATGTGGCTTCCATGCATCCCCATGCTAATATTATTCTCTGTGTAAACACATGGATTGAATTACTTGATGCCCTTTTGATCTAAACATAAAATAAAATAAAATAAAGAAAAACAACCAAAAAAACCAACAAAACCCCCAAACTAATAAGCAGTCAGATTTCTTTTCAAGCTACTGGGCAACAGCACAATTGCCATCTTCCAGCTCCTTCACCTGTGTCAGCTGACTGCTGTGGATTGCTTCTGCAATCCTAGCTGCATTCTGAATCTTTGTTTTCTCTTTCACTGGCCCTTCCCTTGTGTGTGTGCATTTTTCCCCTTTCTCTAATTTTTTGTCCTCAGAACCTCCCCTGAGTCTGCTACTACTGCTTAAATACAGTTCATCAGCACTTGCCTCCTTGGTCCTGCCAGGTGGGAAAGCATTAAAACTTTGGGAGGGATGGTCAGTCTCTTTTTACCAGCCTGTTCTTCTGAGGTAAATTCCCCACTGTTGTAAATAGCTGAGCTTCTGTGAATCTATATTACTTAAGCTGAGGATCTGGGCCTTTGATTTAGTTTTCCCAGCTGTAGCCGTACTGGCTTGTTCAATTACTTTTATAACTGTGCCATTCAATTCCATCTGAGCACTACTATGGCACTGTGATTTGGCTTAGACCCTACTTAACACAAAATTTATTGTCTCAGTAGATAAATGATGACTGTATACTATTTCTCCTAATAACTTGAATACTACTGATAACATAATGTGTACAGCACGTTTGATGCAGAAGGGTCCCAGGTGCTTTATAACATAGTATATGAACTATATAAAAAGATAACTTTGCTCCCTGCTGAAATGCAGCCATCTCTGCTGTGAAACAGGCATAACCACACTGCAGAACAGTTTGGGATGCAAAGTGGTGTCCAATTGAAACTGCAAGGGGAATTTTATGTAAGTAGAATATAATTACCCAAGCTGGATGTCAGCCAGGATTCAGGGAAACACCCTAGATCTTGGAGTAACTGCCAATGGGAGATGGAGATGTTACTACAGGCATACATGCTCTCGTTTCTTGATCAATTCCAAGTGGATAACTTGTTGTCTTTTAATTTCCTCTTTAATGCTTATCTTTTTTTATCAGCTGCTCTTTCTGTAGCCCCATTATGTGTCATGTTCTGATTTCTCTCTTCTTACATTTCCTCTCCTATATTTCACACATGCCAGTATTTCCTCCCCCCCCACCTTCTTTCATCCAAAGCACTCCTAGTCCTAGCAAAAAGAACGAAATTAGCTGTTTACATCATGTTGTGGAATCAAAAGTTTGCTGTATGAGGGAAATACATTTCACTGCATTTGTAAATACATAACTTGCAAAATCAAAAATAGCTAAATTATGGATGCTAGTTTTTTCACTGATACTTAAACACATTTAAACAAATTCCAATGTATGCACACACACACACACACTACACATACGCACACACACACAGAGGATCATGCAAGGAATGGCGAGTTTTCCTAAATCGAGTATCTAGACAAACCCTTCATACAACACCCTCCAAAACTCTTTAAGCCTTACACTAAAATTGATGGCAAAACCTGAAGAGGGTTTGCTCCTGGAAAGCCATGAGATGATGAGGGATTTGAGCAGTGCTGAAGTGAATGTCAGCAGTCATAAAAATGAACACTTTAATTTCTTAACTCCCTTTAAAAACCAGCTCACCACTGGCTTCTGAGCTGCTACACAAATGCCCATAGCAGATACACCTTGGCATCACATCCAGGTTCAGCTGCCCTTGGGCAAGGTTTTCACTCCAAAACAAGTCACCAGGTGTCAAGGGCTATATTTCAGTTTCTGTTCCACCTATGCTCAGCTGTTCAACGCTTCACTGAGGGCCTTGACCAACTTGAGAGATACGGAGCAGCCTCCCTACTGGTCAGGGCTTAGAGTCAGTCTTTTGAGTCTGGTCAAAATAACTGAGAGTACTGGCTGTGTCCCCGAAAGTTTTCTCCTTTGTGTGCAACAACATTTTGGTAAAGCTAAAAATCTGCTCCCATATCTTCAGATATTAGCTATTAAACATGTGAAACATTTAGAGAATGGTGTTCTTCCTGACCCTTGTCTCTCCCTCTCACTCTGGTATTCTCACCTTCTCTAACTCAATTCTTCATTTGGCTAAATGAAATCAAATGTCAAAGTTCACAAAACCATGCTGGGTGAAAAGTGATATTTTTTTCCTGACTTTGTTCCAATATTGTCTCACTTTCTGTGTGAAATGTTCCACTCAGCACCATTCTGTAATCAACGGTTGATGAAATATCAAGGCTCAATTAATTATTACAGTGCCTAGCAGCGCTGCTGAAGTTGGTGGGTGGAGAACTGATTCCTTTCAATTTTGCATTTAGTTTTATCCTGCCACAAGAGTTCTCAGGTCAGGATCTCAACATATACTTTTTGGAGAGTTTCATCTAAACTTCACACATCAGGAAACGTGCTTTGCCATTTTGATACAGTGCTAAAGTAAATGTTTATTTGTTTTACTTTGAATACCACAATCTTTTTTCCCTGACCTGTGCACATCAAATCGCATTGAAATGTTAGTGTTATTGTCCCTTTCACTGAATTGATTTTGTTTGTCAGATGGTTTCTGTGCACATGATGAATCCCTAGTAAATTACCAACTATGCAACTATGTGAATGAGGGGGATGGTGGTTACAGCAAGTGTTTCAGAATGAAGAAAGGGAAAAATCTTCCAAGTCTGTTCCCTTTCTTGAAGCAAGAAAGTATCAGAGCTTTTTTTGTAACTTGAAATTTTACAGATGTTCATTTTTGTGTATTTAATTGGCTGTATTGTCAGTGACATGAACTTTTGCTAAGGGAAACTAAAAATACTTGAATAATAAACAGACTGGAGTGTAATAATTATATGTGTTATTCACTGGAAAGTGTTGAATTTATTATCATGGACATCATTGTCATCAGGGTTATCGCTGTTGTTATAGCTTTGTTGAGATGCATCATTCAAAAACCCAGAGGAGCTGACTGTGCTATGCACTGGGTGAACACAAAATAAAAATCTGGCCCTGCTACAAAGAGCTTCAGGCCAGGGGAAGAACTGGTGGTGGAGTATTTTTTTCTAAAAGAATTCATTTGTGATTAAATTCTTTTTATTTTCTCTCAGATTAATTATAGATCATTTAAAAACTCTAGAACTGCTCTAAACTCCATTGAAATCTGTGCAAAAGCACAGCTAGAGGACTAATTTTTTCCATGTCATGTGCAAACCTACAGCTCATACGTAACAGAATCGCTTTGTATAGCACTGAAATGCAACCACTTCTTGTATGGAATATAACAACTTTTACAGTTTCTTTCAATTAAAAAAAAATAATAAGCTTGACTGTTTAATGGCAGAAAACAAAGAAGACTATCTTTATCTCATCAAGCTTCTTGGCAGAGTGTGAGCAGATCTGGCCTCATGCAATTATTGTCTTCTTTTGAGTTTGCTGAGGATACTGGCATAATATCTATGGTTTTTTCCATCTGATTTCAAGTGACCGCAACTGTTCAGGGCTTTGGTTTTCTCTGATCTAAATGATTGCAGCTCAAGCACCAGAGTGTCCCCAAGCACCATGCTGGGAGGCTGGCTCCACACTGACTCAGAGGGAGCATTCCCATCTATCTGACTCACCAGCACTCAAGTGCACTGCCAGCAATCCAGATATTAAACTGATCCTCCATCAACATGGGGAGGGGAAGGGAACAGATTAGTTTTTAAAAATGAAATACTGATGGTACTGAGTGCATCAATTGGATCATTTTGCCATATGCAATAGACCAAACAAAACAACTTAAATGGCCAAGTTATTTAAGTTTGCAAAGCAGATGCTGTGCAAGCTTCTGCCTTTTTTTTCACAGGGTTGTTTATTACATATTGCATCCAGACAAATTCATCGTCCCTTCGTTGGGACTTCACAAGCAAGGCTTGTGAACTTAATTTCCCCCCCTCTGTCTCTAGCTAGACTGTGTGAAATGTTTTTAAAGAGAAGGTCTGTAGAGTCATTATCTTTTATTAGATCAACTGATATGGTTGGTTAAAAAACAACAAGCTCTAAGGCACACAGGCACTTCTTCGAGTTTAAAACTGTATTAAGGAAGCAGTGATAAAGAGTATGCTAGATAACTTATTATTGTTTGGGGTTTTTTACATGTTAGTTATACAAGGTTTTCTCCAATGCATTTGCAATATATTTGCAAAACAATGCATTTGCAGTAGATATGTCACTAGTGTTGGGTGATATAATCTTTTAGTGTCTTCCCCAAAAAGTTCAGATTACAGGGTTTTTTTTTCACAGACAATCTGAAAATCAATATTACTGATGAAAATTCTGGAAATAATAGGTTAAAAAAGTTCAGATGAATAAAGAAATTTTACTTCAATAATTTTGATAATTTTGAATTTTCTAACAGCTTTTACTCTAGTGAACTTAATTCCATAGCAGAAATCTATTTCTAAGAATTATAATTCTGTCAGAAACCTTTTTGACTAGAAACAGCTGACAAGATTGACTGGTTCCCCTTTTTGGTTTCACAGAGTTACATCTCAGATGAGGAAACAGTTTTCCAGGAACCCCTGAGGAGTGCTACATATGACAGTTTAACTCTGAATTCAGTTTTAAGAACTTCTGGAAGGAAATTGCATTACAGAGCTGTTCCTGCCTTGATGATCGAGGGTTGTGTGGCTAGTTTTTTTTTCAGTGAAGAGAACATCGATCTTATTTTTGAAAATGAAAACATTTAGGAAATGCATAGGAAAATGTATTAACAGGGGAATAAGCAACCCTGAATTTCATGGGGATTATGCCTACAGTCATGATTTAGAAAAATGCCTTGCTTGAGTTCCGCAAGCTTCATCTCTTTCTTTTCCCTTTCCTTTCCATTTTGCCTCCCCGGCTGTAGGGTCCCTCTAAATGACTGGTGTTTATTGTATACTTTTCTTTGGCTAAAGTGAAAGATGATTGTGTTCTTTGGATGGAAATTCATGTGTTTTCTATTTTTCTCCATGTTTAATTTAGCTCATGGACAGAAGCCCAATAATTGAACACGGATACATTATAAATCAATTACTTTCCAATATCTTGAGCTCCAAGGCACATGTAGGTGAGATACAAGAATGTAACAGAAATAATATTTTCATTTTTAGTTAATTCAGGTTAAATTTTTGTTATATATTAAAAGCTGTTTTAATATAGAATTTACTTTATAGCTGTTCCAGAATGTAAACCTTTACATACAATTGAAAAATCTATAATAATGGAACCTGATTCACATCAGGATAAAAATACTACTGAAGCAAATAATACTTTAATTAAATACTTCTGAGGAAGCAAAAAGCATTTTTAAGGCACATACAAAGGAAATTCCAGTAGCCAGTAAAGACTGTATGAGTCTGGCCATGCCCTCATGTGAAGAAAAGCCTCAAACTTGATAATACATTAAGAGGAAAGATGTGGCAGTTTGATTGAAAAAGAGTGCTTAGTTTTTTAACAATAGACATTAAGCAGATGTGATTTTTTTCTGCAAAATCTTATTACTAGAGTTAGATTGTTTAACCTTTCCTTGGGAAAAAAATTGCATAGAAAAAAATGAAGAAAATATTTGAGTTCTTAATATCTCAGTGTACATTGGAGAAGCATCCTTCTTTCTGTAATAATACATGAAGTGCAGTGCACTAGATTGCATTTTTAATGATTCAAGAACATTACTTTGCAATGAATGTGCTTCAGAAAAACAGTTTTGCTGTGTATTTTATTGGCTGAGTTAACACAACAAATACTATAAATCCAGTAATTACTAATTGCCTCCTCCATTATAATGTAAGAAATGAATCATAAACCTTTTATTACTTTAACGGTGGACTACAGGAAGGATTAATCTTCCAGTGAAGCATTTTTCATATTTACCTGGTTCCTTCTGTTATACTGTACTCATTTTCTCTTCCCAGTCTTCCTTCTTATTTGATGCTCTGTAGTGGCCCCTACTGGGAAAGACATGACTGAAACCTATCAGCAGCCTTGGCATCTGTTGATAGACCTTTTTAGCAGTTGGTGGTTTAGCAATTACCTCTTAGTGTGGAGAGGAAACAAAATTAGGAGGCAATTCTAGGTAACCTTTTCCCATCCGTTGCTCTAGTCGTGGCATGCACACTACTGCTGACTCTGTAATGCACCATTTTGGGGTGCCTGAAAGCTTATGTAAGAATGAACCTGACAAAGGGAAACTGAAGAGCATGAAGTACTACATGATGAATCTTATTAGGAGTCAAATATTTAAGAAGATTTTTTTGTTGAGACCCTGACATATATTAGTTATGCACCTGGAATAATTTTCTCTTCATAAAGTGAGATTTGTAAATAAATCTGGGGATTGCTCTTGACTTTGAGATGTTTACAACACAGTTCTGAATTACTTTCTGATGTGGTATTTACCTTTTTTTCTTTTTTCTAATTTTTATTGTAATGTCACTGAGTATCCCTAACTGAGAACTGACCCTTGCTGGTAGGAGATGTACAAATGCATGTGAAGTGGCAGTTCATACTCCAGAAAGTTATGATTGTAGTGGAGAGGGAAGAAGCTGTTTACATTTCTATTAAATCAGTGGCTGAATGAAGCAGAGAACTAAGATCTTGCCTAGTTACAAGGTCTGTCTATTCTGTACTGTTTCCTTACAAGCCGAAACATCTACATGAAATCTTTCACATTACTCACTCTGTGCACAGGATGCTATCCAACGTATATAGACCAAATGGTCCTCTTTAGGAGAAAAATTCTTTGTAAGCATCTTATCTTTTTCAAAATGGGACTCAGTTGTAAGAGTAATAGGTCACTTGAGGCAAAAGACTATGTTTTGAGGCAGGAATAAATCTTGTTCACCTCGAGGCCTCCTTCCTTCTTTCTGCCAGGGTAACACAGCCTTACTTCTGTAATGTCTTATACATACCAAGATGAGGACAGGTGGTATAAAGGTCTGAAGTGTAAATGGGAATTTCTTCTGTCATACTCACTTTTGATCTCTATTGATCAGTGAAAATCACAAGCAACTCTCCTGAACCTAGTGGGTTTGCAGCATTTTACAACTAAAAGCTGACATGGAGTCTTGAGTAAAATACCCAGTTCTGGAAACAGGAAATAGTATGAAAAGTGAGTAGAAGACTCTAAGAAAAGAAGACTTGAATTAACTTAAAGGAATTGATTTAGGGATGATTTTTTTCCCCTCTATAAAAGGTGTGAGAAATTAAACTAGTTTGAACAAATTAGTTTTGCGGCATCTACGGTCAACATATGACAAGGATAGAAGCCATAGAGAAGGCTACCAAGATGTATGGTGTTCTAAGAACTTACAATCCAAATAGGTTCCTGGAAACTTCTTCATACAGGATTTTCCTCCCATCTTTCTGGATGTAAATGGTCCATGCCCATACGTAAACACTTACATGAATTTGTTAAGGACTGAGTTCTTGAAGCCTGGCGAAGGTGCAACAGGAAGATGAAGTGGCCATGCAGCATGAAGATAGGTAGGAGGATAGGATTACAACATCAACAGGGTTCCACAACAAGGACAAGGGAAAAATCCTCCAGAAAGTTCAGCTTACTGCTTCTGTTGTTGTTCTGTACCTGTATTTGAAATTGTATATGCAAATAGAGCAAATATTTCCATCCCTGGTGAACTTTTTTGCCTGCCAGGATGTCACCATTTTCCTCCTTGAAATATCAATCACAACTTCTGCTTTCTTTTGGATGTCCAACTATTTCAAATTACCTGATAAAATGATAGATAATATGAGGTAATATGACCAGAGCAGCTGTATTGTTTTCATTACAGAATGAATCACCAGTGTGAAGATGTTTTGATTTAAACTCAAACCTTATTCCCTTTTGTATTTCAACAACTGAGCTTAAGTGGACAGCTTAATTTCTCTTGATTTGTATTTATAGCTGAAGATTCAAACAACCGAACATATCAGTAGAAATATTCATCATCAGTGTCTAGCTACAGCACATTAGATGACACATTCCTCAAAATTTAATTTGTTGCTAAAATATTTAGCTTATTTTGGGTGTCTATGCTGGCAGCGGGGGGGCTGCAGGATGGCCTCCATGAGAAGAGGCTGGGGCTACCTTGCTGGTTCCAGCAGCCCCATCACAGGACACAGCTGCACCCATCAGCTAGCCTGGTGGTGCCCCCAGAAAAGTATAATTAAGAAAGGGCAGAAAATGTTGCCCAGAGGGAGGAAGAGCAGGGAACAGAAAGAGAGTAAGCAGAGGGAACACCAAGGTTAGGAGGAGGAGGAGGAACGTAAAGACTTGATACACCATGGTGAAGCAGATACCCACACTGCACCCCATGGGGAGGACTAGGGCAGAGCAGGTGGGTATTTCCTGAGGGAGCTGTGGCCTCTGGAAAAGAGTGCACCTTGAAGCAGGGGAAAAGTGTGAGAGGGAAGGAGCATCAGACAGAAACCTTTACATTGCTTTGCCTCTTGAATGCTTTCCAGTTCCTTTCTGATTTGAAGATCTTAAAATACTATTGAACATTTGTTTACTGAGTTTCAAAACTGTGTTTTGTCACATGTAGAAATACACTAACATCCATTTTGAGAGGAGTTAGTGATATAGCCATCGGAGTGACATGACTGGAGACAGACCGTGGGGTTCCTAATGCTTCTCTGTTAGTTTTATGCTTCAGGTTAAGTCATCTTTGACACTGAAATGCTTCAAAGCTCCTAACTGTCAGATATCTCCTTACTGTTTCTCCAAATCCTATTGCTGAATGCATTTTTCCTACTTTTGGTCATTTCACGTTAGTCTCTCTGAACCCTGGCTCACAGGGGTCATTGCCTTGTATTTTGCTTTCTCTGTGTTATACCATTAGTTCTGAGCCAAATCCAGCATTCAGAAGTGATAAATCAGTCTTCTGCATAGACATGAGAAAGAATGGAACTGGAAGGAGAGAGGGGAAGGAAAAAGATTCTTTCTTGCTGCAGGACTTCTGATCTCATGAGACATCATTTTACAGGCTTTTTGTCCATACTAATAGTGTCTGAAATATTTTTTAAAGAAGGAGAACATTCTTTCCTTCAAACCGAAGTTATCATGTCTCTAGAAGCCGGACCTTTTTTTGTTTTTAAAGAGTATATTTTAAGCAAAAAAGATGCAAAAAGCCCCATAGCTCCAATGTCATTGGTTAGAGAAATAAGGAGGGCAAAGAATATATTAAACACTAAATTAATTTCTAGTTCAAATCAAGAGAAACCTGTGGATAATCTAACTGTTCTGTCTGTTCTGTAAAGTACAGTGTTAGCCACAATTATAGCTCTATAAAAAGGCTTTTTACAAGTTACTCATCGTTCCCATGTCAATGTGCTGTAACTGTCCCTAACAACTGACTGACTGTTTATGACAGATTTTCATCTCTTGAGTAAATACTGGTTGATGTAGGGGATTTTGAATGAATGTAGGTAAATAGATATATTTATGTATATGTTTTATATATATATAAAAGCCAAACCCAAACGTGAGCAAGCAACAACCAATGCAAATTTTATGCATATGTATCTAACGTTTTAATGACAGCTCTAGTACTGTCTCAGGGTTAAGGTTCATGAAAAAAACAGTGATAAAGGACTATTGCCTGTCACAGCTGCTAAAAAAAAAGAAGAAGGAAAGGAAAGAAAAAAAGTTTTTGTTAATTAAAAGGATTTTGCCTTAGAATCAAAGAGGCTGTGGATGAAGAAATCTGCAGAAATTATCTAAGGCCGCCTCAACCTTAGCATTTATTATTCAACACCTCACTCATTGCCCTGATTATAAATATTTAATCACTCAACAACTGTAAGTGCTTGTGTCTTCCTGGAGGACCTGCAAGCATTAGGAAATAAAGGGATGGGGGGAGCAGGGAGGAGGGGGACTAGAAAGGCAGAGAGCCTAAAAGATGTGTCGAGATTATGCAGGGACAAGTGAAAAGGTGTGAAGGACGCCACTGAATTGGGCCTTTGTAATCAGGTTGCACGAACACCTGAACGCTAATTCATTTTGTTTCTATGCACTGGACTTCAAAGCCATATTTTTTTTATTGCGTGGCAGTCTCTGACAGAGGGTGCCCTTGGAGAACAGGCAGAAAATGTTCTTAATGAAAGCAGAGCCCCAAGCAGTGAGAGGTGCCATCCGTGTACCCTCCTTTGTCTGTCACAAAAAAGCAGGCAAGCTTGGCAGGCTTTTGGGCCTATCAATAATGCATGAGAAGAATTACATCCACCCTGATGCCAGGAGAAGGGAACGGCAGAGGAGAGGGTTGTGCTACACTACCCTGAAAGTGCATTTACTTCCTATCCATCCTCCCTCTCCATAGAACTCATGCTTCTGGAATACAGGTTCATGATGTATAGCTTACATGCTCTCTGAAGGCATGATGATACTTTTTGTACCTCTAAGAAGTATGCAGATTTCTATTCAGTGCTGCTGAGGTGCTTGGAGTGTGCTGCTTCAGCCTGAAATCCTGTGAAATTAGTTGTAAGACTTAGTTTCATACTATGAGAGGGGAAAAAAGACCTTTAAACATTTGGGGGAGAAACCCTCTCTGCTTCTTGATTCTTGGCATTGTTTGGAGAATCCCCAGTTTGCCTTCACTGTGAGGATTATGGTTTAGACATTAATGTATTTCATGTGCTTTTTCTTTTTTTCTATTTTTTTTTCTGCCCAGGACTGGAAAGAAAAATAAATACCTTGCATATATTTTCATGTAAGAATGAGGAACTTCCAAAACCTCAACGCATTTAAAGTTACAGCATAAAATTAAGGATACATGCTGCAAACTACAATTCTTTTTTAGCTTCCGTCCCGTAAGAAGAGTTGCACCCTTAAGGGCTTATTTCTTTCAGACTATACTGTTCACTTTTCGTAAGTTCTTGTATAAATATGTCCTCCATAAGCACAGCCACTAGTGATTTGGCAAAGTGCTCAGAGGTCTGTATTTTCTTCTTGGATGTTTCAGGATACAACATGAGCATACTGTCCGACACAGTTCTGGGGCAGATTTTCCAAGAGATTTTTCCCAAAGCACAACTGAGAGTTAAATGTTTACTTGCAGGGTTTGCTCAGCTCAGTTCCGTCAAAAGGCTACTCCTGAAGCCTGCAGAAATGCTTCTGCCTACATGTCTGAAGGTGAGGCTTAGATGGCAATGGTTATTCAAGATCTCTTGTATCCAAGGGCGAGCAGGGAAGACTGAGCATACAGTTAAATTTATTACATAACCCTTATAAAATCTGCATTGGAAAAAGTGAACTAACTGGTCAAGAAATGGGTGGATTTGAGAATTTGAGTCTTCCCCATGTTAGTAAGGGGATTGAACCAGGCATACTCTTCCTGGTGGAATTGTCTGGCATCCAGCCTCACCATCCTGACTGCAACAGATCTACTGCACAGAGCAGCCTGCTCTTGCATGTTGGAGATGCTGAGACATTTGCCACAATGGAGCCCAATAACCAAGTAAAAGTCTTGGGGGAAAGAGATAAATTTGAGGCATCCAAACGAAAATGTTTGTGCTCTACTTTCTAGTGCAGGTAGATGCTGTCCAGAATGTCCAAAAGTTGTTAGTGATCTTATGATAATTAACAACAGTCTTAGGAAAACAAAGAAGATGTCCAGGCAG
This sequence comes from Lepidothrix coronata, assembly GCF_001604755.1. Taxonomy (NCBI): domain Eukaryota; kingdom Metazoa; phylum Chordata; class Aves; order Passeriformes; family Pipridae; genus Lepidothrix; species Lepidothrix coronata. Next base: position 8,088,508 of record NW_016690199.1, read on the forward strand.
TAAAGAAAAAAAAAAAAGGTAAACTTCACTGTATTTAAAGAAAGAAATTCATTCCTTTAGCAGGGTCTGCATTTTTGTGACTTCCCCATGAGGGACCACAGGGATCTGCAATGAGCGTTCTGAGATGTTATTTTGAAGGGATTAGTGTTGTCTTCTCCAGCATCGATAAATAGGAGAGTACTAAAGTTAGGCTGTATAAGAAGATGATAAGGTATCATCTTAAGGTGGAAGAGTCATAGCCAGTCTTGTTTACTGTGAGTTCACATTTAAAACAAACACCGCAAGAGAAAGACTACCCAAACAATAATAGGGTCTCCCTCTTAAACTGCCTCCTTCCTTTACAATGGTTGTTTTGGATAAATGCATTTTGATAGGGTAAAATAGAAATGTATAGCCACTATGGAACTTAATCATGATAGGCGTCTGAGCTGGAGCTTACGGTGATTGTAGCTAATCTTTCAATAATAACACTCAAAGTCCTTTGCCATGCTATGAAGCATTGAAAGGCTGGCTTGCTAGCTCTCTGTTTTCACAAAAACACCCAAGGATGGAAGCCCACTGCCAGATCAAGAGTAGCATGGCTATGACACAATTCCTTTTGCTTATGACTCTCCAGACCTCACAGCACTCCTGAGAGATTCAGATATGGTGTGTGTCCTTCTCTATCATTTCAGGCGATGTTACCTGCTTAGAAACCTAACCTACAACCTGTAAATCTTGTTGCAATAATGAAGCTTGGCACTGGCTGTTGGCCGCTGCCTTCTCCTCCTCTTTTTCTCCTTCTTTCTGTGACTGGGGTTGGCCACAGCCAGAGCTAAGAGCATGCTTCTGCTGTGGTGCCAAGCAGCCCCAGGCTTCTGCCAAGCAACTGCCTGTTTTGTCTTTGGCTGCTGTGTGTAAAATGGCAGATCTAATGAGACATCGTGGAGCAGCTGTTTTTGGCTGTTCCTCTGGCACAAGTGGTTATAGCCACAAGTTGGGGTCTGAAACATTGGTGCCTCAAAGACCATTTTCACCCAGGTGAACTCCTTTGAAAATTACTTTGCAGGAGCAATTTCCTGGTCCCAGCCCCAGTACTTCACTTGTGCCAGACTCGGCTCTTTGTCCTCTCCCCTCCTACTGCAGTTTCCTTCCTGGATACAACGTAAATGCAAAGCCTTACCAGTGCTTAAGCAAGTAACAGATTCAGAGTGAAAGCCTTTTGTGAAGGCCTCTCAGCTCTGCAGTGAGAGAGACTCAGAGAGACAGACATTCCCCCTTTGCCCTCTGCAGAATGTGGATCCCAGAATGTCGACTCAGGGATCACCTCCCTGCTCGTGCTGTGTGAAGGTGTTAGTGGTGCCTCCTCTGTGCAAAAAGTCATAAGCCATAAACATGCTAATGGCAGACTGTAGTTCTGGCTTCAAATGTGAGAATACAATTAACTCTAAGAGGTCTGTTCTTCCCCTGGTTTATGTGAATGAGTAATACTAATGTGACTTATACATATGGACATCAAGGGGAAACTTATTTTGCTTGAAATTATTACATATCAAACTTTTTTTAGGTGACTGCATTCCAGCTGCATTCAAGTACCCAGTGCCCTGAACCAAACTGAAAAAGTGTCATAATTGGTATAATTCTTAGTGCTTCTTCCACCTGCCTTTGCTTTGCTCTCCTTTTTTTTTTTTCAGAGATGAAGATGACTCGTGCACTGCAGTTTTGTTGTAAAGATTAAATAAAAACAAAAAAAAAATCTCCACACATACTGTACTTTTCTTAGTAATATCAATGCACAATGTGTCATCTTCCTCTCTTTTCCTTGGAGAGATAAAAAGTGACTCATTCCCTTGCTTTACTTTAATATTTTAGATATGTGAAAAGAGAGAGACAGTAACAAGAGAGTCAGTGAACACGAATATGAATGCTGGAGGTGGGGGAAGAAGGATTGGGATAATACGTAAAAAGGAGAAATTGAAGTGAAATGATGTTCTGGAGAATAAGCATACTTTCTTTTGATGAGGGAGGTAGAGACAAGTGCACTTCTGTTTACTTAATTAGCATGCGGAATACTTTGGAATAAGTTATATGCATTTTGATCACATATGAGTTATTATAATAGCTTGCCAACATAAAAACATTTGAAAATGCCAAACAGTGTAGTGAATCTTTAAAAGAGCCAGTTTGCAATCAATGGTTGTTTTATGTTCCTATTAGAGAATGGAATGATATATGGCACTTTTGCATGATATACTACACCCCAGTTTACTGAATTTATCAGAGAAACAAACAAGACCATAATGACTCACAAGTGCTGAGGGTAGAGGAGACCTGTGTGGGCTCCCAATAGTTTAGCTAATCCTTTCAGCATATTGTATGCTGAAACACACTATCATCTTTTCATTCCCAGCTTCTAAGTCATTACATAATAACCCTTTTAACATACATTATTGAAAAATCTCTATTATAGGCCATCATTTTAGTGAATTTGATTAAATCTCCATGATGGAAAATAAGGTATTATAACACATGCACTTGTATTGCAAAGGTCCTACTGTAGTTGAGGCTTGGATTCCTTATTATGTTCAAACGAACTGTCCTGAGAAAATAATTTAGTGAGAAATGAACTTAGAGAACTAAAAGCATTTAGATCTGAACAAATTACTGAGCAAAATTGCCTTGCCATGAAATATTAGACTCATTGTCAAAGATGTTTAGTCTACTCTGGATGTTTGATCTATAAGGGCTCTATTCAAAGCTAATTTCCTTTTCCATGGTTTTGGCCACAGAGACTCCATGAGGCTTCTACAACTTGGCTCTTAGAGATCCCTCAGCTTGGTTTTAGTGCCAAATGTTTCTGGGCACTCGTCTAGAGGAGCTTTGGCTCAAGACTTTGGCAAAGCCACTGACTAGAGCTGAGCGAGAAAGTTGTCGTGCCTACCTTGTGCCCTTAAATGGGGGAGCCATCGACTGATGACATCAGCTGGGCTCTGTCCCTTGTCCTAGAGGGGAACAGTGATATCACAGAGTGCAGAGTCCACCCAGGCAGGCTGACTGCACCATTAGGGCATACACAAATGACTTTCTTGTGCTTGTCTGTACTCTGCTAGAAATATTGGAGGGGGCTCTGGCACACGAATTTGTCACAACTTGCTATGGATCTACTTGTATCTACAAATTGACTGGCATGCTAACAGATGGTCTTTCTTCTGTGCATTTATCTTGCTTAAATATGGCACTGTCCCTGATGCTGAATGGCTGCTGGCTTCCACCCCAGAGGTGGCTGCATTTCAGTGTCAGAGGAGGGAATAAAATGCTCTAGGACCCTTGGGGAGGAAGGAAGAACTGTACAAATAATCATGTGTTGCTCATGCAGTGTTTGCACTATTTATGAACGCTTTTACTTGATTTTCTGGTAGACCCTTATTCTTCTGAGATGGTACAAGACATGTTCATATGTTGTGGTCTGGAACCACTACACATCAGAACAGGGAACAAATATGACTTCAAAAGTGATCCCAGGAAGAAGCAGAGAGGAAATGCCTTTCTGTCTCTAAGGTGACCTCTACCAAGCTGTACCTAAAAAGGCTAATGCCACACGGTGTCTGTACAAAACTGAACTTTCTTCTCAGACTAAAGAAATTAGTTGCCAACTTTTGCTGAAACTTATCATAAGATCAATCTTCTTTCGACCTCAAAGTCCCAGAGCTGCACCAGAAGTGCCTAGTATGCACAAACACATGGCCCTTTCTACTGAAACGCAGAAAGAAATATCTGATTCCCTCCCCAGAAAGGCTGTTATCAAATGGCACTACATCCTACCACTGCTTTTTATGTCTCCCAACTTCTACATGTGAAGAGTGATTTTGGATTTCCAGTGCACCATGGCTCTCATTGCATTTGCCACAGCAGTGTGGTTGAACTGCCCACAGCTCACTGCCTTTGCCGATGCACCACAGGAGATCCTGCAAGAAGCTCTGGCCCATGGTCCCTGGACAGCCATTCGATTGGGGCAGCACCTGCTTGAGGAGCACGATTACTGCCTCCTCTGACCCTGTGCAGAGACTGTTCTTAATCCAGGTGCATCCCCATGAGCAAAGCTCCCGGGTTCCAAGACTTTGTGAGCAGCTTGTCACTTGATACGTCTGATTACCATAGTTGTACTAGACTTTACATAACACCTCTACATACATGTTGACACCTCACATGATAGTCAGAGAATTTCCCAGACACCCTTTGCAATGTAATGTTGCACCAAATTCATCAAAGCTGACACAGGGAGACATAAATCATATTTCCAAGCCCTACCCTGGGCATTTGAGCTGCATGATCTCTCTAGAGGATAGCCAATTTCCAGATGCTGCTGACTTTCCTTTCTGTTTTTTCTATTCCAGTTTTTCTACAACTGAGCAAATCGTGAGAGAAGACAAGCCCCCTGCATGCATATGTTCTAAATCAATGTAGATTACCAGATGTGAAGGTTTCAACCCTACTGGTGGTTTAGGCCAGATGCATCAGGTTTGTGGAGCGTAACTGAACTATTGGACGCGTCAGAAACACAAAACAGTTTCTGTCACCTCAAAGGAAGCCAGACATAATCAGAACTTTTACTGTCAAAACCACTCAGTCATGTTTGCTCCATCACTCCTCTATGACAACAATTCTGATAATCATACTTAATGTAAATAAATAACATTGTCCTTTCTTCAGCTTGCATCTTCCTTTCAGTCTTAAACTGTCATTTTCAGTTTTATTTTCTTCTAAAAAATTTTTTTTTTCAGTTATCAACTCCGTGAAGAATTGTGATTTCCATATGCATATTCTTAAATATCCAGTATGCTTTAGCCTTTCCCCTTATTTTGCTATGTAGCTACCTTCTGATCATTTATTTATTTGTTGCTTCAGCTGATATGCTTTCTTATCAATTTTTCAGGACCTAAAACAATAATTCCATTAATGTGGAACACCACAATTATGTAAGAAAAGACTATGACTTCATTATGTTATAATTCTATGAAATTATTTTTCTATGCCTTTGGTCCACACTTGACATGGTCCTCATGTGCTTCTATGTTATATGGAGAGCTCATATTAAATTTTAATTGTCAACCACCACTTCTAGATCTTTCTTCTGGATCATTTCTCAGAAGACTTTATATTTCACAGATTATTTCTCTTCTGTATTTCTTGTATCCTTCTGCAGCAATGTACATTGAAATGATTGGAAATTTCTTTTAACTACTCTCTCTTCATGTTGTTATAATTAAGTCATCTAAATCTTTATTCATCTCCTTTGCATCTCCTCACATTTAGTATCATCCACTAAATTTGTCAGCATGTTACTTTACTCTGTATATGAGTTCATTAATAAAGATGTTATGGAGGACCAAAGATTGATCCCTCTGGTGCCCTGGTAAGCACCACTTGTCAGTCATGACACTGCGATTTTTCCTTACCCTTTCACTTTTTACCTATTTATCCATTAATGTCTGTTTTCAATCCACATAACAGTGCTCTTCAAGATAACTTCAATTAAGTTTTCAAGTAAGGTTTTGTCAGACACTGTATAAAATGTTTTTTTCTAAAATTCAAAAACATTACATATGCCACTTTCTCTTCATCCAGTAATTTTGCTCCTTTATCCAAATACGTGACCAAAGTTGCCTAGTAGATTAAGAAGGAATTTTTCAAAGAATTCAGGCATGCACTCCATGTTCATGCAATTTGCATATATTAAAGGTATAGCAACATTTTTGTGACCAAAACTAAATTGTAAGGGTAAATCAAAGTAGTTGTTTCTCAACCACTTTATTTGCACCAATTTCCAGTATTTAGAGGACAAATGTTTAAAATTCTACCTGGAAGTGAACTGCACATGCAAACACTTGCAGGCAAAAACCCAAAAGGGATGTTAGAAAAGTCTCAATAGTTTTACTTATATTAGTGACTTTTGATTATTGAAAGAGTAGCCAGAGGTGGAACTTTTGTTGCTTAAAATTGAAATGCATTGTAAAAGTGCTAGTAGAAAGGTGCTTGTGCAAACATCTGATGACATACTCATTACTACAATAAAGTTCTTAAATTTAATGGCTCTGTTCTGTTGCTGGTTAAGTGATTAGAGACTTTTTTAAAATACAATTTTAGACAATTTTTAAATTTTGTTCTAGTGTCAATTCATAATTCTCATAGAGTAAACTAATTAGTTCATTCAATGATAATTGTCGCAAAAAACAATCTTTCTTTATTTGAAAATAGTTGCTATTTTTATTTTCTTCAGTCTATGTGATTTCCCTAACCCTTCATAAAATATTTTTAGAATGATAATAGCACAATATATTGGTTAACTAAGACTATCTGTCATTCACTTTATTTTGGAGTCTTGACAGGATGGAAGGGGCGAAACTTTTCTTTAATATGTCTTTCTTTTTCAGAAGGTGGGGAAACTCAACTATCCTGGATAAGAGATTTGGTCAATGTCTGAACACCATGATATGGAGCCTCACTTTTTCCAGATATTACAACCATGTGCTTCTCTTTAACCCATTGAGAAAAATAATCAGAAAATTGTTAAGCCCAAATTGTGAGGAGTTTATTTGGTGGGGTTCTACTCTCTGTCCATCTAACCATTTACCCATTCATCTGAAACTCTAAAGCTAGTGTCTTTTTCAGCACTCAGAAGCAGCTGAGTTTCTTTTCTTTCTTGCACTGCATATGATTAGGGCTAAGAAAAACATGTAGTGCTAAAGTGGCAGTACAGACTCAGAGGAAAACCTGTCTCTGAAGAGCTGTCACGTACCATTTTGTCCAGGCTGCTCATCCAAACTCATGGAGCTAAATTTATTCCTGTTATAACTCCATGTCTTTATTACAATTTTGGCCCCTTATGCCTTCTTTCCACTCCAGAGGAAGCATTTCTTCCCAGTGTATGAACAATCACTACAGTATCTACTCTGATCTCCTTTTTTGTGTAGTCTTGAGAACTTCTACTGCCTGTAAGAAAATATCTCATAGCCAGAAGACCCATGCAGAGCTTATGCAATTACTAAGGTCAGAGCACTAGCTTTTACAAGTGATCAGAATGCTCATTGGTGACATGCAATCTTAAACTGGATAAATTGGCAGCTTGCAGCTGGAGAATTATGACCTTCTAAGCTATCTGTAGTGAGTGCTTCAACAGAAGTGATGCATAATATTAACCATAGATCTGAGCAAGCTGAAACGTTGAATTTTGGAATTTATCAATGATAAATGGGTGTATTTTCTTTTCATAAAAATATTTACCCCATTTTCACTCTGAATCAGTGTGCTGTGGTTAAAACCACAGAAAATAAATGGCTTCCACTACACCCTGTAGAAATTCTATAACCTCTTTGCAATATTTGAGATGCACAGTGATCTAGTAAATCCAGTATGCTGACAAAAGAATCAACCCTATTGTCACAAGTTTGTTCCAATGGTAAAAAGAAATATAGTAAGGGGCTTATTGGGGAGCAAAACACAGTAAAGTTGAGAAATGAACAGCAGTCATCTCTTTTAGAAAGAGGTTGTGTTGTAACACAGAAGGTAACATAATTCAAACCTATAGATAGGAAAAGGAACTCTTGGAAGAACTGTTGTAGTCATGAGTGCCATGTGAGTGAATAGATGGAAGGTAAGATTTTTAATTCTAGTCATTTTGTAATTCTGCAGCTTTGCAATCTCAGCCAATTAACAACAAAAATGTGAATATTTTTTTGATTCAAGTGAGAATAAAAAGAAAATTAATAATTTACTATATTTTTAAATAAATAATAATAATAGAACATATTTCGAAATCTTTTACTTTCATAAAGAAAGGCAGCAAAGCTTCAGACTTTTAGACAAGGGAGTTACTGTGCATTCTCATCAAAGTCCTAGGGAAGTACTCGGCATTGCCTTTCATTTATCAAGGACCAGATTTTGCCACTGTCATTCTCACTGAGGACTACCTTATTCTACAAGTGATCTAATTGACTCAGTGTCAGAATTTGCCTCTAATTAAGGATGTTCTTGTGATTAAAGCACAAGGTGCATGTCAAGAGACTTGTCTTTTCTGTAGGATTGTGAAAGTAAGAAAATACTTCCAAACCGAATGTTAAAATCTCATATTAAAGCAGGATGCCTCCCTTCTCTAATGTTAAAAGCAGAAAACAAAGAACCTGATTTCCAGAGGCTGTAGCATTTCCCAGTCAAGTTAAACTCCAAGGGAGAAGTACTGAACTGTGTGTACATACATCATCATTTGTCACTTGAGAGTAATCTCAAGACCCTTAGTGCCAGAAACACAGGCTGCTGGCTGAAGTGATAGAAAGGAAATAGCACTGAGAAAGTAATTGATCAGATATAAAAAGAGGCATAAGTCCAGACTCCAGATTAATGGAAACCTGTGAAAATGTCTATTTATGATCACTCATGTCTCTTTTTTCAATAATACTAAAAATGCAGCCCACCGCAGGTATTTTTTGAAATACATTTCTGTGTGTTATGGTTTTTGTTATGTTTTTTTGTTGAATTGTCTGGATATCCAGTGCTGTATTCAGTTACTAGCACTTTAGGACAGAAACTGAGGTTTGGGTCTAGGGTCTAGAGTTCAAGTATGAAAAAATTGTAGGCGCGACTGAGACTGATATTATAATAGAACAAATAATAGTTCTGTTATTTATTGTTTACATATACTCTTAATTAATGTAAACAGTACAAAAAGTAATATGAACTATATAAAATTATATCAACAGTAGTGCTGGTAAATTGGTTCTCATTAACAGGACAGGATTTCTCCTAGCAAATGGCTGCTCTTTGTATCACATAGACAGGGTTTTCCCCCCTGCTCAGTATGTACCCCCTTCTAGCTGCAGCTTCAGCCAGCAGCATTTTCAACTGCAGATGAAAATGGTGAAACTTGAAAAGGGACTGAAAGTGTTTAAAACATCCTTGTAAGCCAGAAAATTGATTTGAGATCATAGAGCTATGCAAATCTGCATAAAATGTAAATTGCAAGATAACATGCATGAACAGGAGACAACACGCTTTATGTGTTGAGAGAATGTACTTTGTCTTATGTGGATCATCCTATGGGCTGATTAATGACTTCGACTTTTCAGTCACGGGATCCATTTCTAAAACCAACAGAAGTATTAGGTGATCATCGATTCCCCCCTTAGCTGACAGTAATGATTATCAAATATTAGCATGCTGTCAGTCTCTATTTAAACCTCTTCAAGAATGAATTAAGCATGGAAACTAAATAACCTTGAACCCTCCTTCAAGTTCCCATTAAGATACAGTAGTGTACGAGCTACAGGTAAACACTGTGCATGCCCTGAAATGAAGAGATTCAATATTCCACACTCAGTTGCATTCCATAGGAATGAAATAATTGTGGGGTGGGTGGGAGGAAGGGAAGGGATAAGCAGCCATAAACATACACAGAGTAAAATTTTCAAAACACTTTCGCATTCAAGCAATGGAATATACTGATGGGTATCTTCGGTCTCATGCTGGTATGAGTACTACTGTTGTGTAGATTTAATTGACCTTATTTGACTGTTGTTTATTCAATTGAGTCTGTAGGTGTCTAACCATAGATCTCACATATTTAATTGCTTAATTTATAGGGAGAGTTGCAGAGGTACTTTGTAAAAGGTATTTCTGGTATCTGTTTCCTTCCCTATTACATTAGTGAAATATTGATAAACAGTTAAAACTTTCAAAAACACACATGGAAATTAATACCTCTGATGAGAGGTATTGGCCGAAGTCTGCAGTTAAGTTATGTATCAAAGCTACATCTTGCCATAATGTTGGAAAATATATGCATGTATAAAATTTTGCTGAACACAGAGATGAAACCAGAAGGAAAATAGTAGTGTTGGTGTTGATCTGTACAGTTCTGCTTCTTTTCTTCCACATTTGCTTGCTTTCATCAGTTTTGCATGTATGCACTTGACCAGGGATTAATAGGTTTGTTAACTGAGCCAGGATGGAGATCTGGAGAGGGAGACAGAGGGGAGGGGAAAAAAAAAAGTAAGAGAGAAAGAAAGAAAAACAGCCTGCAGACAACTCGAACAAGCGAATTTTCTTGGCTCAAGCTTTGAAGATAAAGCAGTGCCCTAGGGACTGTGGTAAATATAAGCTCTCGATTAGGCATCAGGCACAAACTGACCAGCCTCCAACCAGATTTGTTTTACAGTGTTTCATCGTAGCAGCAATGTGCTAATATCTTTGTCATTTTAAAGTCACACTGCTTTATTTTTATTTTTTTCAGTTCAGGAGAATGCAACTGTGATCAGCCATTTTAGCTGAAATGATGATTATTTACATTGATTATTTTGTTAGACCATAGATGCATTTCACTATCTATATGCAAACTTATTAATGGGCTTTATTGCTGTTTGACTTCATGAAACCCCTCTGAATTCCTCATTAAACAGGGCTGTATCTGAAGCAAAAAATGCTACTGTCGCAGATATTCACTTTCTACTAACCCTTCTTTCTACTGTGACATTCATATGGCACCATAGTCTTCACAGATGTGAGGCCGTTCACTGCAGCAGAATTTCTGTTCCATCAATCTTGGAACTTACACAAAGGCTTTAAGGAATCTAGAGACTTGATTCCAGCTTAACAGGAGGGATCAGTGATCTAATGGTCTAAAGAGCCTGATCCTTCTCTATCCTTTTAAGCTTCTGGAGATGAGAGCGAGTCAGAGAGAAAGAGAATGAACAAACAAACCTATTTTCCAGCAGCAGAAAAAGAGTGAGAAATGCTGACTAACTCTTGCTTAGCAGCTTTGTTGGGGTGGAATTAAAAGCTCTTTTAATTCCTGTTTAATTATTGGGATTTTTCCATATTAAATGATTAAGATTCATCAGTGCCTGTATGCTCTTAACCTGCACTGAAAACCAGCTTAGGTAGGTTATATTACCTGGCATTTTCTGTGGGTAAAGTTCATATATTAACACAAGTCTGAGAGCATAGTGAGTGCCCAGTAACTTCCTAAGCCATTTGGCAACTTGATACCAAACCAGCTTCTGAATGAACTTGGCATAAGCCAAGTTGACCTGACCCTTCAGGTCTTATATTGATCAGATTTTGGTAAGGCTCAGGCCCTTGTTCTCTGGACTTAAGAAATTAATTAGTACCCAGAGAAGTACTGAACAACTGAATGATTCCAGATGGTCACTGCAATAGGGCTGTTGAAATAAACATTCACGAAAACTACACAATGGGATATGACAAGGCTTTATTTAAACTGTAAGTCTAAAGATTAAAGCCTTGTTGTTCAGAGTTTTCGGTCATATAATGGAGTTTTTTTCTATGTACAGTGCTTATCTTGTCTCTATCTCTGTAGTGTTTGAGCACCTCCCAGACTTTGATGTCTATCTCTCTCACAATACCTCTGTGATACGTCAAGTATTTCTACCTCTTTTTTACAGAGTAACAAGAAGTGGGATAAGGTCCAAGGTCACATAGGAAGAGTGCAGCTTAGGAGGGAATGGAATGGTGACCCAGGCATAGTACTTCTCCCTTTGTTTTCCTCCACAGAATTTGACACTATTGCTGAGTTTTTCTCTGAGACTGATCACTAGAATAGACAGGAAAATATTTGTTTAAAATTTTGTTCTAAATATCATAAGAAGGAAAAGGTTTGGGGGGTAGGCAACCTTATCACGAGAATTCATCAAAAAACACATCACAGCATAATTGTTTTTCAGCTTAAAAATCCAGACAATCTATTCACTTCAAAATCTGTAACTGTTTTGCAAAACTAAGAGATCATATAAAGGGAGAAAAAAGACTTTAAAGATACGTGAAAAGAAATCACTTTTCTGTAGCCAACAGCATATATTCAAATAAATGAAGTTAAATAAAAAAAAAACAACTTAACAAATATCTTTAAAAGTCATGATGTAAGTTTTTGAGGATTTTTTTTTTAATGCAAACAAAAAAAGTTTCAATCTTCCTTCTTTTTAGCCTGTACCAGCAGTGGCTGGTAATGTGCCATTTTAGCTTATCTCCTTATGATCCTTTCTGTCACAGTACCATGCAGTGTCAGAGATTACAGGGAAATAATCTTTATTTGCTGTGAAATAACAAAAACAAAAGTAAATAAAAGGACAATTGTTCCAAAAGATGATAAGAAACCAAACTCATATATGTTTTATTCAAGAAGCACTGAACCAGGTGATACACATATCGACCACTCATGCTCACTCAGCTGTCTTCCCCAAGACCTGGGATTCATTCCCGCTGTAACATGCATGTTCCACATTTGTACCTCCTGGTGCAGATTTGTTGGGCACTATCTTAGCAGATTTTAAAAAAGAAAAGTCCCTATTTTGAGTGCTTTTGATTTGAACAACTTGTGAAAATAAATTCAAAGATTGTGGCAGGACACAGAGACTAATGGCTTGAGACAAATGTTGGGATTCCAACCCAATTTTTTGAATGCAAATACAAAACAGAGCTTCTCCATCAGTATGGATCTTACAGACTGAAAGTATGTATTCTCACACTTACTAGCAATATGCAGTCCATTGAATTAATTTTAATTTTCAATGTTGTAACTGAGAGGAAAATCAAGTCCAGTATGTCGGATCCTACACTCATTATTGACTCAGGCATAATTCATAGTAGTTTGAATCAGTCTGAGTGAATATTTTTAGTTATTACTCATCCCACAGTCATTTCTATCACTAACCTCTCCAAATATCAGTAATGAGAAATCCTTCACAACAGTTTCTCTAGGCAGCATACGTGACTCTATGAATATTTTACATTTTTCTAGTGTGTAATATTTCCAAATTCCATACATACTAGGATGACCAGATTCAAACTGCAAGAAGGGTCAAGCAGGGGCAGCTCTTGTATTGTTGCTGTATGTTCTGCACCCTGCATTGTTGAATTTTTGAGTTTCTTTCCCCTTTCACAACTCTGCACTCTTCCCATTTTAGTGAGAGAACCGCTTCCATCTCTCGCTCTGTTTCGCTGAACTACATAAATTCACCTTTGCTGTAATAGATTGTTATTATACATGCCCCAACAGTTAAAGTGTTAAACAGGCATGAATTTTGACCCTGAGTTTTTTATTTCTCTGATTTTTCACTAAATGCCTCCTGGAGACCCCAATGCTCATCTCAAATGACTGTGTACCTTATTTCTCTCCATAAAGGGAAAGACCCATAAAGCAAGAGAAGATCAGAGGAAACAGAAGGTTCCATCTCTTGTACTTGGGGAAATACTTTCCCAAGATCATAATTTCCTTCTAGGAAAATTATGAAATGCCTTGCTTGAGAGGAAAACACTTTTAAAGATGTTAAAAGGTCTTTATTGCACCTCTTGTTCACACGTCTTGCAATTGCTTTAACTGTGGGTTGTGGCAAAGGTTGTTCAACATCTGAAGACATATATCCACTCAAATAAAAGTATCAGTGTATCTGTATGGAAAATTACTTCTAATTGGAAATTCTTTCAAAACAGTCATAAGACAGATCAAAGAAATGTCCTACATAGGTTGATGACAGCATAGCATTCAAAGAAGTTGTAGCCATAGATAAGAGTTGTGAGACTCATAGTGATGTTGGCATACAAAAGAACAGAAGACAAAACAACAGATAAAGTGTTTTTAAAGAGGAAAGAGAATGAGCATTCACGCACTAGCAAACTTACAAAGGATAGATAAAGTGCAGAGATGCACTTATTCTGACCATGCTTTGGGACATGATGCAGTTGACTCTGCAAAACTGTGAGCTCTGACTAGTATATCCTGCCTATTAGTGTTGTATTTGTTCAGGCTCAGTGCTGCTTTCTTTAGGCCATGAGCAGCATGAATGTAGACCTTGGCGTCTGCACAGAGCAAAACACAGAGTAAGTTCTCAAAGGGCCATGTGCTATGCCAAAATATCATACATACCTCCACCTCTGTCAGTTAACAGCTATGTTTTGAGTGGCAAAGCTGTTCCTGTGCGAACTCCAGCGGTTGGAGGAGGAGCTAATTTTTTCACAGGCAAGACACTGTGAAGGCAGTGCCTCCCACCTCCCATTGAATTCCTGCAGAAGTCAATGAAGTGAGATGCTGTTGAGCACCAGTGCCTGACAACAGCCTCTCCTGACTCCCTGTTCCATGGAAGAGCTGAGCAGAACTGAAGCCAGACTGGGTCTCAGTGGAGCAAAATGCTGTCAACAAGTTGAAGATTCTTCTCTTACCTTTGTGCAAGGCAGAACCTTGTAGCTAAAAGAGATTTGAGTACTATCCTCACAAAAGCACCATATCCAACTTCTCCTCCCTCAAACCTATTTTTTGGAAAATAGAGGTATATGAAAAGCACTGCTGATTTAGAAGAGACAGAAGGAAAGAGTTTGTTCAGAAAGATCGCAGTCACTTAATTGCACGTTCTCCGGGTTATATGTAGTTTGCCTGAGTATAAGCATATAAGTACATCAATTATCATTTTTGCCTTAATAGTCAATTTGTCTTTCCTAATCAAATGTTTCAAGAACAGGTAAAAGCAAGACTGATAGAGAAAAAGATAAAAGAAGTTGAATGTGTGAGGAAGAGAGGAGGCTGAGGTGGGGAAAATTAGGAAAATTGTTTGGTTAGTTACCTTTTATCCTTCACAGTTCTGAACACAGGGTAAGTGCTTTTCCTCCTAGATAGCTGTATCAGCAGAAAAAGGCACAAGTGAGACTACCAAAAATAATGCTTAGAAAAATTACTTGATAATTCTCAGTTCAGAGCTGTGTCCAAATTTCCTTGAGGAGGAAATAGACTCACATCAAAGTGAAGAACAGCAAGTTGCTAGAAACTGAGACAACACTAATTATTTAACCATAATGTCAGTGGTATATAACCAACATTAATTTCACATAAACATGCATAGCAGCTCTATTCCGAAGAGATATAAAGAAAGGGAATGAAATAAACATATTTTTGACTTGTTTTTCACTGTTCTAGACATGAATGCCATGGTAAATGTGGTCCTGATCTTCAAACCCCTCAAAGAAGAGAGGTAAGATAAAGGCCTCTTACTGAAGTAAATAAGGATAGCCATATTGTCAAAATGTGTCATGTACTTAAATATTTTGAGTCTCCAGTGTTTAAGAGCAGCACATGTACATTTGCCATTTGAGCCTATCTTTTCCTCATCATCCTTTGGACACTTTTTATGTACTTTTGTTTGATTTCCTCACTTCCAGGTTTGTAGGGTCTGGAAAATGAAGGGGTGGGAAGAATCACTTGCTTTTGTATGGCAAGGAGGAACAAATAGCTGACAGAATAGTCGTTATTTCCTTAAATAATGACTCACATGGAGCCCTTCATCAAGCGTTGTCACCGCTTTTAATACTATTAGGCCAACAAGAAGTGGGAGTTAGGACAAACTGTATCTGTTTTATAGATGAGAACCTGAGAACTGGTATCTCGAAGTCATGTCTCCAAGGTGCAGTTCTGAACTTCAGAAGCACTTACAGGAAGCCCAGGTAGCATGAAATATTGGTATATTTTAAACCCGTCCCTGTACAAAGATACAAGGTCCTGGAGGTAAGATAGCCCCTACTGACACAGTTAACAGATGTTTCTTAATGAATGAAATTAGCTTCAATGTCCAACTGATTTGGAAATTCTGCCTCCACTTCTGGATCTAGTATCATGAATGCAAGCTGAAGTACCTTCATTCAGACACTGCATTGCTTAGTCATGTGCTTAAGTGAAAAAAAACTGTGAAAGCAACAGTCAAACACTGATTTTGTTTGAACAGTTGATCATTCTTCCACCACTGCACAAAGCTGACTGCAGTAGATACAAACACACTGCGGGGATAATGAATATCCAGAGCCTGTGCAATGCAGCTGTGTTCATAGCCACTTCCTCATTTGCAATACGGTTGAATCTCACCTTAAGCCTGGATGCTGGAGTCATGTTTCCAGAGAATCAGGCAGCATATCTAAGACAAAATTGAGTCCTGGGGCAGCTGAGATCTGACATCTGTAGTGTACTTGGTTCCATCCGCAACTGAGCTACACAGGTCAGGGGTTGGAAAGGTTTTTGTGATGACATACAAATGCATAAGATACAGAGTCTCTCTGGCAACCAGAGAACCAAGGAGTCTGATTCTGTCTAGTAGTCTGAATAAAGGGTGTTTTATCTTCACTGCAGCATACTCCTGTCTCTTTTCCATGGCATGGGAGACTTTAGTGATGGGGTCAAACAGCTGTCACATATTGCACAAACCTACAATGGGTAATGGATACAGTTATACTTCATGTAGATTAGTCACACCCAAAGAAAACTTGCTTTTAAAGTGGAAACAAAAACCAAAAACATTCTTTTGTCCTTTTTCTCTTTTTCTCTTGAATGACCAAAATGATCATATTAGCATTGCTCTTCACAAAAATAATGTGCTGATAATACTTCTACAAATCCTGCCTGCTTTCCACTGTAAGCACAGGGAAAATGAAAAATTATTTCAAGATATAAATCCAGATAAGAACTGATATTTGCAATGGATAAGAATCTGTCTAAAACTTTGACAAGGAGTAGAGTACTGTACACAAAATGTAATGCAATAGCTCCCTTACTTATTCCTGTTTTGCAGAAAGCAGAAACTGTTCTTGCCATGCATTACCCCTATTATGTTCCTTCTTGGGAACCTGAGACCTTTTGAATCTATCTTCTGAACCATTTTAATATGCAGCAGAACAAAAGGATCACAGTGTCACTGATGAATATATTGTAAAGCCAAATCCATAATTACAAATAGCAAATGGAAAATGTATGCAGATATATAGCTAGAAAAAAGTACCATATGCAAGTACAAAAATAATATTTTTTCACCATATTTATGGTAGTTAAGCTTCTCCCCCTCCCCTTTTTTCTTTCCTCTGGCTCCTCTCAAAGAAATCTTTCTTTCAATAGTCTCTTCAGACATGGAAAGGGACACCAAGGGGAAGGAAGAATCAGCTTTCATTGATGCCGTGACTAAGGGCCATGGTCTTGGCCTAGACCCCTGACCCTCATGTCTGTAACATTATGCACAGTGTCTGGTGTGATCAGCCCAACCTTGTTATTCAGCTTTTGTACTGTGCATATTTAATTTCAAAACACATTCCAATGGCAGCGGGGAAAAATTCGCCCTCTTTTAAGTGTATGATTCACCAGCTCTTTAGAGTCAGTTGGTGGCAGATGGGCAAGTGTGAAAACTTCTATTTGTGATCTCACACTATATAATGAGCACAAGCCACCACTGGAATCGCAGTTTCTGCATGGAGAGCACTGTGCACTCAGTTCCCTCTCAGAACTGGTTCTCTTAACTTACGCCACAGTGGGAGCTGTACCAGGAGGCCTGGACAGGGTCACTGTCCCCCAAAAGCGTCCCAAAGAGTACTTCAGGTTTTCTGAAACTCCCTGCACCAGCCTTTTGCCAAGACAGCACACTGCAGGGCAGCCTTTGCGCTTCATGCCTTGTAGGGCCTGGCAACCAGGCTCTGCCTTTCCACCTTAGGTGTACCTTTACCAGAGAATACATGACATCTGTTCTTTGCAGCACTCAATCAACTGCTTTATAAAGCAGCAGTCCATTTTCTAAAGTGCTTCTTACATTTGAACCTATAAACCCTCCAACTTTTGCACAAAGTAGACTCAATCTGTCCTGTGGTCTATAAACCAGACAGATTTCCACTAGAGCAAAGAATTCAGTTTCATTTGGGCTTGACACTTAGTATACATTCTCTGTGGCTCAGATCCTAACTTTCAGCTGAAGTTTTAGCAGAAAAGAAGAAAATAATGAGATTTCTAGAGAAACTACACAGAATGAAAATTGACAACAGTCATATCTTAAAGACTATCATCGTGATTCTCTGTCCTTAAATGTGAAGAATACAAACTCTTGTGCAAGTTGTGCACAGGAAATGGATTAATTTTCTCCAGTTAAAATAGGGACCTGGTATAAAGTTGACCAATAATGAGACATGAACATTTCTGAAATTGAAAACAATTCATGCTCGTATGGTATTATTATAGTGCACTATAGTGCTAACTAGGAATCAGAACTTGATTCTGCAAGGCACTGTACAAATAACAAAAGAAATAGTCTCTATCTCAGAGATCTTGACATTTATTATACCTGATAAGATCCAGAACATTTAAGTTATAAATAAGGAGAATTAAATGATGATAAAGTAAGATGTTATGGCATCTGCAGCTCAGCTTGCTTTGTATCTGCCCAGTTTCAGAGAAGTTTTATTTTCTTTTTCTGAGTCTTCAGTTCCTTACAGTTTTTGGCAAGGACCAGAGACTTAATCTTGTGAAGTGCTGAATGCCTCCTGTGATACCATCATCCCCTTAGTGACAGCCCCCGAAGTAGAAGGACTAAAAATACTGTAAAATAAGAATGAAAAAAGAGGCTCTGGAAATTTGAAAATAAAAATTGTTCTTGAAGGGTTTGCAGCCCAGTTGAGCGACTTTTGGCTACAAAAAAGATTAAAGAAGGTCAATGATTATAAGGTTCAACATCCAGGGATTTGAGTACACATCCAGCATGAACTGAACTTCAACCACTTCTTGATGTATGCCTAATACACTTCTTCATAGGGTTAATGTACATCAGCACAGGGCAGTAATAGATTTAATATCTAATGCAGATTGTAACAATGGATAACTGTAAAAACCCAAGAGAGGAACTTTTGTACATGGACAGTTTTTAGGATCACTGTTTGCACTGCAGGAGGAAGATAAATTATTAGCTAAGCTGAGAAAGGAACAAATTGTAAGACATTAATAAAAATATTGAGTAAGCTTATCTGCCATTGCGTTAACATTGGGAGTTCTTCCTGCAACTTAATGGAAACCTCTTCAGTATATGTTCTTTTCCTTTTTTGCTGTATCTTGTGTTCAAAAGGCATAAAATGTGTTTTTTACTTTCTTTATGCTTACTGTTATTATTTGTGGTTGCACCTCACATGAATGAGGGGCTTTTTATACAATCACAGCAGGTCATCTCTAGGAGTTTTAATAATAATAATATAACCAACAAAGAGACCAGAAGAAATAGAATTTAAGTGAGTGAGACCTGACAGTTCTTACACACTAATTTGAATTAGAAGAATTGTGCTTCTCCTTTAGCTCTTGCCATTAAAAATATAGTTTGACTGGATTCATTCTAAAATTAGAAAGATATTACATCAGGTATCATCGCAACTCTGTCTTTCAGATACAGTCAGTCCTCTTGGAGTTTACCATGTCATGTAAAGACACTGTGCTATATCTTCAGGGATAACAGGTCAAGGTTCAAGACATGGTTCAATATAACAGTAGGCTTTCATTGTAGATTTTCATTCTTTTTCTTGTTTTCATGCCATCCACGATCAAACTGTGTTTGTGTTCAGGTCTCATGGTAGCAGGGGCCCTAACCAGAAAGCCAGCTACAAACTGTCCCATGTTGTCTCGTGCTTGAAATCCAGACTGGTTCCAGGATCCCAATAAGTTGATCTCAGCTCCAGTTTTCAGTTAGCAGGGAAGCTAAAATAGACATTTTTATTTAATTAAGCTACACAGATTATGAGTAATATAGAGATTATTAACAAATATTTTTGAGGAAAGAGAAAGCAGTGTGTTCTCTCTCTCTCTCTCTCTCTAAAAAAAGACCTTGGCCCAGAGCCAGTTATTATTATAAACTGACTGAGCTGGCACAAAGCCAAGAAGCTGATAATTTAGCATGAAGCCAAGATGGATGGCTTTTCTCCCATTCCCTTCTTTCAGATATAGCTTGTGGGTGTGACAAACGTTTCTACCGCCCAAATTTTCAAAACTGCTCACGGATCAAGTGTGTGTCTGTCTGTGTGGGTGGGGCTGGTGCTGGGGGAGATCTGCCATATATTTATTGTGTGTTTAGCAAAGGATGACACCCTGCTTGGAATCTTACAAGAGTTCAGCTGCTGCCTCATTTTATTTTGTGAGGCAGATGACAAATTCAGATGTCCTCTTCCTGGGCCTGATTTTCTTCTTTGATACTTGAGAGAACTTGTCAGGCCCAAGGATATACAAGACCGTTGTCCTTCAGGAGCACCAAATTCAATGGCAGCTCTTCTGTGAGCTCAGAGTTCATCAGAGAATGGGACAATAGCCCATCCAGACTTTTAGACTTTTATCTTGTTTATCTCCAATTCTGTTTGCCCCAGATGGACAGTGGTGAGTGCAAGACAGCCCTGAGACTGTCTCAGGGCAGGGGCAGGGACAAGGAGCTTCCTGACTTGGAGCAATGCTGTGGTGACATGCAGTCAGTCACCTTCTTGCCATGATGGCTACAGGATGCTGTAGTCAAGGAGGTAGACGATGGAAGCATTTCCTTTTTATTTCCTCTCATTTCCTTCTCTAAAGAATTTGCATGGTAAAGTATGGTATGAGTCATGATGGTTGTGTTAGCAAAAGTAACTGAGAGCCAGAACAGATTTAGGGTGTGGGAGGCTGAATGAGGGGCCAGTGGACAAGGTTTCGCACATTAGAGAACTGTATCTGCAGTTGACCTGGAGCAAGTATATCTCTCTTATCAGTCTGTCCATCTCTGGAGCTAAGCTTTTGCTTAGCTTTTCTTCAATGACTTGAACAAAGATGGTGAGCAAAGAAAGACCTCCTCAAACCTAGGAAAAAAAATATACTACAGTTATTGCTCTCAATCTGCATTGATCCTACCTCAAGCTTTTCATCTCCTCATTGAACATTTCTGATCTTCTACACAAGTCCTCAGAAGCATATATTTTGAGTTTACCAGTAAATTTCAGCTGCAATGGATTAACAGAGAGATGGTAGAACAGCACCTTAGAGGGCAACTAAGAAGGTAATTAAGTGGAAGATTTTCAATATAGACAAGTCTTCTATGACACTTTGTTTTACAGGCTTCACTGCAATTCTACCTATGGTACAAGAGTGAACTAACTGTCAACCACTGTGTGGCTCTGAATAGTGGGATAATGTGTTGAACAAATTAAATGATTGTATGGTACAACACTGTGTCTGCAGCCATTCATATTAAATTAAGTCTGTCTCTTACCCAGACTAAGAATAGCATAGGATTTAAACTTGCTTACCATTGCACTAGCAAGAGATAGAAGAGTTCAAAACTGTCCTTTCAACCACTCTGTCCTTCTCTGTCCTATGCTACCTCCTGCAGAGAGTACTCAAGAGATGTAGAAGGCTAACAAACTGAGGCAGATGAACATGTAGGTGACTGGATCTCACAAAAATCATCACACATATGGTTACCAAATACCCCTGGTCCTGCCCAAATGCATGCATTACACACAGGATCCAGCTAGACATTTATCTGAGCAGACACAAAGAGAACTTTAAATGGCTCTTGACTAAATGGAGATGTGAAAGACAGAGTCTAGTTGAGCCAATACATTTTCTGTATTTCTTTCTTTAAAGCGAATGATGGGTATTCACTGGAGATCTAAAATAAAATAACCTGTTCATCAAGCTTGCATAGTGAAGATACCCTCCAGATGAAAAATTATAGCCAACTAAGCATGACTAGAAACTCATATGTCAAAGTCTCAGGACCAGATTCCAGCTTGTGAATAATTATTGAATGCAAATTAATATATTATTTCTTGCAAATCAAATACAGTCAAATGAAAAAGAACTGCATGGCCAGGTTCTCAGTGAGATTGTCTGTGCCTCTTAAATGTACCAATACAGATCTCTGTTAGCAGCAGGGTGGTGGTAGCAATAACAAACACAGCTGATTATGATGAGAAAGCATGATATTCTCATCAAGGCTGCAGAGCCATTTGACTGGAGACTTTGGGCCTGATTCTCTGTTACATTATGCCCACTTTTAAACAGTGGAATCGTTATGAGTGCAGTGGAGTTATTCCGGCTTAAAACTGGAGTGATATGCTACAAAACAAAGCTATGAACTCTGGAGGAACTGATGACTCTATTTTTCCAGTGCAGAAAAAGGGTGTGTTTTACTGTAGAGAGATTCCAGTTGCATGATTACAAAGGATAAATGCCTGAGTATGAACTACAGGCTCTGGTCTCCAGGAGGTGGGCCTTGGTTCAGCAGGGTGCTTAAGTACTTGCAGAATGTTGAGTAATAAGCAGCTCCATGACTCAAAAAAAGGTCTAACTATAGAAGATGTGGTTTAGTGGTTGAAGGCAAGATCTGGGATTCAGGGCTTTAAGCGTTCTAATCCCAGCTTTAGTGGTCTCTGTGGTCTTCTCTATTTTTAATGTGTAAGTGGTAATCCTTAACTCATGAAAAGGGCTAAGCTTTATTACATAACATCATGGTTCACTTTTACTTTTGTTATTGTTCAGTCTCTCCAAGTATTATACTTACCCCCAAATACTTTGCTTTTGTAACTTGCAGCATGTCTCTTGTTCATGTCTGGTACTGCTCTTGAACAACCTGCCATGGTTTAACCGAAGCTGGCAACTAGGCACAATTAACTCTAGCCCAGCCAAACCAGCACACAACCTTTCGTCAGAAAGAGAGAAGCAGAGACTTTCCACTGGTAACTGCACACTACAATGGATGTTAGGGTTCTCTGGCTATCCAGGCAAAGCTGGGAAGGGCAGAAAAATACACCTTTCCTTGAAAAAATACATACAACAGATTTCTGTCAGTTTGACTGGCAACTGAAAGACAAGGATCAGAAAAGACTTACTCACTCCATAAAGTACTTTTCTATGAGTATAGGTAACTCTACATGAATAGGCATCGTTTTAAGACTAATCCACATAGTAAAGGAAATGCACCTCACTTCTAAGCACTGGGAATGATTCATTGTTACGTGTCATCATTTCAATTAGAAAATTTTTGTCAGTGACATAACAGGCTGATAGTGTATATCTTAGTTTTTAGTCTACAAAGCATGCATTAGAAGTCCAGAAAAGAAGACAGAGGTTTCTGTACCTGTGCCAAAAGTTCTGGCACCAGATCTTTTTTTGATACTCATTCCTAGACCAGTCTTGTCCTTACTCCAGGTAATTGAAAAATTCAGTGACATAATGACATGGTGTATTCTAAATATAAGAGTTTATTTGAAAAAAAAAAATATTCTCTGGTCTGGAATAGACAGTCACAATGATTGCCATCAACTAACTCACAGACACCTTCCTTTTTTAGAAACTCCTATATGCTACTTTAAGTTCTCAAAAAGCTACTGAGTTTCAGTAATTAGTACAAAATTTGGTAAACATAATATGGTTCAAAATCTGCAATCTTGCAAACTTTCCCACAAGCACAATGTAATAGTAAAATGCCAGCAATAAAATATTCTAACACTAAAATCTTAGTTTCACGTTTTTTTACATAAATGGTAATGAAGATGTGAATAATACTACTCTGTATTACCTTCCTGCAAAATTGGAACAATATAGACAAAAGATAGGTGTAAGAGACATCACAGTCCTCTACAGGTGTGTTGTGTAAATTTTGTGCTGTGTTTCTTAAGTGGATTTTGGTATTCTTCATCTTCTCCGTTAGTATTGGATTTTCAAATGTCTGGGGTCTGGCAAACAGGGAATAAGGTAAACAAATATGGGTGATTTATTTTACCAGTTTTTGCTTGTTTGCTGAAAATGTCTGCTAAAATTTTCAATCATGAGTGGTGATGAATGGGAGAGTGTGATGGAACAGCATACCAAATGGGATATGGACCTTTCGTCGAAGTTGAGCACGTTCAGCTGACCTACCTGGATATTGGTATACTGCTGAAAGCTTGTACTGCAAAGGTTCATTGCCACAGGAATGAAGAAACATGAGGCCCTACAGAAATGTACAAATGCTGCTATCAGGAATTGACTCTCACAAAGGAATTGGAGAAAGGAATTCAACCTGAGTTTCAAACATTTGTCCTTTGGGATTGTAATAGGAAGCTTTTATTGCCTTCCAATCACGTTTTAGTCAGAGCCAGATCTGTAGGCTGTGTTGTAAGCACATCTACTGGATGGACCCCTCTGGGAAAATACCTCACAGGTAGAGGCTGAGTGGATTTAGGTGGTGAATTAGACAATGAGCTTTCATGGCAATGTCAAGAGTAATGGATTTCCGAAAGTCTCCTATTGATTACTAATTGAAATGCAGATGTCCACTTTTATTGTGGACAGCATCCTACAACTCCCATTCTTCCCTGTGCTATCAAAATTTTCTGCAATTAGTATCCCATGCCTGAGTAAGGCTCAGAATGGGTCTTCGGCTATTTGACAACAGTTTTCCAATTAATCACAACAAATTTTAATTCTTCCTAACATTCTCACTAGTGCAGTCAAACAATTTATGTGCTGCATTGTATGTAAACAAAAAGTATGAAAGAAAAGAAACCATAAAAAATAGAAGTTAAATTATAGAACCTTAATATTATCTGTTGTTATTCTCTAATTGCCCAACCTAAGACAACATCTTTGGTCACCTGCTAGGTCACATATCTGTATCTAGGTGAATCTATTGAAATGCGCCCTATGCTACGTATTCTGTCTGCCCGTTCTGTTTGCTTTTAAACCTGAGTGTAGATCCCCCAGGCATTCATAGTGCACGTAATCCCATGTGAGACGGTAGCAGCAGGGGACAAAATGAAGCAAGAGGATTGTATCTGACTGAGTTACTTGAGAGGAGTTGCTCACTTGACCAGAACACTGGTCACCTGCCTTAGGCATCCAATTAAAAAAGAAGAAAATAAAATCCGTTTCCGCAGATATTTTTGTACCTTTTTTTTTTTTTCCACCTGAGACAACTTTGATCATAGGGAAGCAAGTGCACAGGGTATGGAACATATGTCTCATATCTAGAGAAGTACTTCAAAAACATATGTGTTGATACAAAGTGATTTGCAAAACTCTCCTGATTTTGAGCCTGTACGTGGCACCAATTTTTTTTCAGGCAAGCATGAAACCATAGTATGAGCATTTTCCTCTAATACAGATCAGTGGGAGTGGTATCATCAGATGGTCAATTGGAACTCTCCCTGGAGGGCTGAATACAATTTTACCTCAGCCCAGGTTCAGTTGTGTCAGCTGGAGGAACCTAAAGGGAGTACACCTGTATGTGACCTGGGAGAGTTCAGCAGAGATTACAGACATACTTACTCCATGGAGCATAAGAACTTGGAAGACACAAGGGAGGCAGAGAGAATATGACAAGGTGAACATGGCTGTAGTTTTCCTAATTACGTATAAAATGTAATCACATAGGAAGGTCCTAGCACAAGAAACCTTAGTCATCACCCATGTATTATCTTCATTATTTTACTACTTCACAGAGCTTTGCAAATATGAGTGTTCTTTAAATGCAAGGTTAATAATTTTCCTGAAACTTAGCTTAGTGATTTCGGAGTACATTTTTGCATCTGTCAGTCACTGGTAGCTTGTAACTCAACTCTGCTTTCAGTGAACGATGCTTAAATGAATTGCCTTTACTGTAGCATAGCAACTTATTTATCCAGTCTTCACTGTTTTCAGCCTGTCTCTTTCTCTGTCCCTTATTACATCTAGTATCTCAGTATCTGATACTCTTCTGTGGATTTTAGCCTGACAACACCCCTGTCAGGTAGGAAGTATTCTCCCATTTTTCAGACACGGGAAAATTTGGGACTTGTGCAAGGTCACAGAGGAAGTCCGGGTGTGAGCTGAGCATTTGGTGCGGGCCTTTGGGATCTGGATGTACTGAAATAGATGCTAAATTAGAGTTACTAATCAGGCTGTGTAAGAATAATAAATGTGAATGGCCTCAGTTTTTGTAAATAATCAACTACTTGTAGTGGTTGTGTTTTGGTTTTTTATTCTTTTCAAATCTGTTTCCAAAGACGATTTAAGGATTACATAAATTGCACTAATTACACAAAACTTGGGGTTTTAATGCAGATTTTTTTATTAAACTATGTTATTTCATTTCCATAACATTATATCTTAAAATTTATGAGTAGACTCACGGGGAACAAAACAAAAACATTCCGTATTTACTTCACACAAAATTTCTGTAAGGCAGGAGAAAATACGTAATGACTCTAGCAAGGCATTCCAGGCTGACGTAATAATGATGAAAAAATCCCTCATTTTGGTGATATCACAGAAAATGATGAAAACCGTATTTTGTATTTAAGAGTGGAGTGGTGTTTAAGAATTCAAACGGCTGGTTTTGGCAGACATCTAATTGTAATACTGTACCATCGCTTCAGGCAATTTTCTTTGATTTAATTAGATGAACTGTGGTATTTTTTTCTTTTTGCAAAAGGCTT
Organism: Lepidothrix coronata; assembly: GCF_001604755.1. Taxonomy (NCBI): domain Eukaryota; kingdom Metazoa; phylum Chordata; class Aves; order Passeriformes; family Pipridae; genus Lepidothrix; species Lepidothrix coronata. The sequence continues at coordinate 8,114,737 of NW_016690199.1, forward strand.
TATTATGTAGAAATGAAATATGTATAAATTTAATTTTTAATCTTGTCACTACAGAGTAGGAAGGAATAAGCTGATTCTTTTAATTTACCCTCTTTGTTTAAGAAAAAAATTAAATTAATCTTATCACAAATGTTTATGAGCAACTGATTTGAGTTTTGCACTCCAGTCAGAAGTGATAGAGTTAAGATTTCTCTATGTTTCTTCTGAATTGAATGTACTGAAACCCTCTTTGAGTGTGTAATCACAAACATTTTGAAGCCTCAATGATGTTATTTTTCTTCTAGACTATGATAATATTGTCACTTAAATCAGAGTTTGGACTAGAAAATAGATCATTTTTTATTTGCATTTTTGATTTGTTTGTGGATTTTTCATTAGTCTTTTTGGTTTTGTTTGGTTTGGGTTTTTTCAAGGTGGGGGTTTTGTTTCTTTTGTTGATTTTTTTTCTTGGTTTGTTGTTGCTGTTGCTGTCGTTTTTCTTTTTAACATACTTGTCTGTGAAGTTTAACTCCAAAAAGTAATTAATCACCAAAGATTTTCTTTAATACTGATTTCAATTTTTTTTTGTGGGCCAAATCCAGAGGAGGTAATTTTAAGTAAGTTGCAAGCGATTATGATTACAGGTAATCAACACTACTCACGGGGCTATATGTCGTCAGGTTTCAGGTAAATATTCCCCACTGTTTCAAATCAGCTGTCCACTTTAGTTTCCTAGATCGGAGAATGTTCTTGCAATGTCCAATATCTAGAACTATTTATTGATTTTAAAATATTGGTTATTGTGAGGTATCTTCAAAATTCTGTAGAACCACAGAACCATCCTTGTGCTTCTCTCTAGGCTGAAGCCAAAAGACAAAAAATCCAACTTCTTAGAAGAAAAATGAAGAATTTTCGCTCACATTTTTGGGACCCTACATTCTACCCTGTATTTTAAGATGGCTGATTCAGGAGCTCTTGAAATCAAGGACAGAATATCCTCTGGTTTCAGCACTGAGGCTTTTCCTTGTGTTAAAGCTGGGCTTATACTCCACAAACCTCAATTCGTTTTACCAGCCTGACAAAGATGTTTTCTTTCCAGTGGCAGTGGGGATGGTAGGACAGTTAATTGAATTATCTTCTGCTGTCAAATTGCTAAAAAAAGGGCAGGAGAGTATTTGCATCTTTGTCTTTTTTTTTTTTTTTTTTTTGGCTTGTCATTGAAAAGTGTTGATGCACTTGAAGTTCTTGTCTAGTACCAATTTTAATAGCAGAGGGGTCCACAGTGATTATCACAGCTCGGTCAAGGCCGTATGGGTCAAATCTATGCTCTGATGGATTATCTAATGAATCTTTTTCCTTTCTGTAAATATTTTTATTATAAAGGGTGAAACAGTAGAAAATTCATCTTGCGTTGTGTATATATTTCTTATAATGATGAAAGTGATAAGATCACACTCTAGTCAGAACAGAAGGGTTTTTTTTAAATAATTTCTTCTTTTGCTGGAAGAATGCACTTTTCAGTGGACCTTAACTATTCATGAGATCAAGAGTTTTCTTCTTAGAATTTTTTTTGTTCCAAATAATGTTTCTTGGCAGTAATTGAATTTAAATAAACTTTAAGAAAACTCCAACAAACCCTTCCAAAATTAAATCATATATTTTCTGTCAGTATTTTAAATAAAAATTTCAGGTTGATCTGAAATGAAAATATTCTCTAACTAGTTTTTTTCACAGTTTAACTCAAAGAAATTAGATTATTCACAGTTCTCATTCTCAGTAACTAAATTCATAGCTTTTTCTTTGCTTCAATTTTTTTTTATTTGTTATTTGGATTTTGTGGTGGTTTACACCAGTGAATGAAAAAAATCTTAGTGCTAAGCACTTTTTGCTTGCACTTTTTTAAAAACTTACTTTTTTCTTTGTTTTAGACTGATGAAATACTAGCTATCTGCACAGAAATGGAATGCAAATATTTAACCCTGATCCAATTTTTTATCAGTTTATGTGTTACTAGAGGGAGTCTGATTTTCTCATGTGGTTGCTTTTCAAAGTGGAGCATGTCTGGCTGTCTATTCCTTAGTCCCAAACACTAAATATAGGACTAACTTCTTTACCAGTCTATAAGAAAGTAGCTTCAGAATCTCCCTTATTTCTGCTAAAAATAACAAACATCTTGCTCAAGATTATTCAACAGCATTTTTTTTCCTGACAGTACAGACCCCACAAGAAATAAGAGATGATTTTGTAGAGCCAGGAGAAATTTTCTTTATAAAAGGTATTTTCTCATCATCTGTTTAAGCCAGCTTCCTCAAGCCTTTGCTGCTACAGTGAGCAGAGACGAGAGTGGGTTCTGGAGCAAACCGAGTGTTTTAAAAATTGGTACCAGGTGGAGGAAATCAGGACTGTAAAGTTTTGTTCTGAGCTAGCAGCAGATCTTGTAAAGGGCATTCTTCCTTTTGTTTTTATTTTTGAAGGAATCTAAACCACATTTGTAGTGTAGATAGCTTGCATGTGCACTGATGTGAACTGAGATCAGAATCTGAACTGCCAGTAAAATGTGCTACAATATAATCTGCTATACCAAGGGGTTGTAAGCAGTAATTATTGTTTGCAAAGCTCTTCGAGCTCCTCAGAAGAAAGATGCTATAAAAGTACAAAATACTGCTGTTATTATTATTATAAACTTCTAAATGCCAAAAACCAGGCAGTAATAATAGAAGTGCTGAAACAACTTTAACAATAGTGATGTGAACACATTAAGCTGTAATAAAGCCAGAGTCAACTAAATCAATCAAGTAGGCCTTGCAAACTGCTTGTTAGGACAAAATTGCATCTTTTCTAAAATAAATACAAGAGCATTCTCAGCTGGTGTAAATTAGCCCAGCTCCACTGGAGTCCGAGACTTGGATTTAAAATGAGAGTTGCATTTTTTTAATTTTTTTCCCTTTTCTTTTCTTGTTACCATTGTTCATCTATACATGACTGTCTGTGTGTGTCAATGTGTGTGCAGTTGGATATGCATGGTGCAGAAACATCAGTGCTGACAAAATTTATATCAGTTTAATTTAGGAGAAAATCCAAAGTTGCGACAAATAAGTTTAATTTCAAACAGGAAAAGCCACTTGTGTTTCTACCCATGCACAGGTGAAGTTCTGAAATAGCTGTTTTCATGTGACATGCTCTGTAGCAAATGTCTCTGCATCAGCCTTTGCGGGTGTTATATCAGAAGAGAGGATGTTTTTGTAAAGCAGAAGAGGGACTGTAAGAAAGAATGTTTAAATGTATAAAATTAGAAGTTATACACTGCTACTTACTGCTCCTCCCCTTTATTGACTCTTGCCCTGAACAGTCACAATCTTTACAAGACTATCAAACACAACCACTTAACCCTCAAATTTAAGTGATAAGTAAGGCAACTCATTTTGCCAAAAATCAGACAATTTTCAAAATATTTTGAAGAAGTTTTAATCAAGTACTTTTTCTAATTGTTTTAAAACACTTTTAAAGTCTAAAATCTTGGTTTTAGAACATACTCAGGCAACATGTCAATGTCATAATCTAACTACACCAAATTTATATGTCATATTGTGATCCTTCAGAAAGATAACATATAAAGCATATATGATTAAATATGTTAGAATTAGTATCTTGTTCCAATAAGAATGCTCTTTTGTTTCTGGAAACAAAATATTTTTCTTGTAACTATTATGAAGATAAAATTTCATACTGGTTTATGTTGTCAGCTAAACTTATGTCAGCAAAAAGAGAACGAAAGGAAGAAGCACGAGATTCTAAGACTCAGTACAGTTTTGTCACTGACTTTCCTATTGCTTGTTCTCTCAGCCTTCTTCTCCTTAGTTGTAAAATGAGTGTCATAACACCTAAACTACTTTGTTAAACTGATAGTAAAAGAGAGACAGTCTGAATCTCTGTGCTTACTGAACAGTTTCTCATTTTTGATTTCACAGCTAATTATGGACCAGGGGAAGAATAAATGCAAAGGAGGAGTTAAAGTCCAAAATGCCAAAGGATATGTATTTTGAACTGTGACTCAATGTCTGACTTGGTTATGAACCCCAACTCCAAGTCTAAGCAGATGTTTCAAATCTTTGCATATTGCAGCTTGGGACCATGAACAGTTCTAAGAGACTTATTATAATTTATTATTAATAGGAGTAATGATTGATATTGTTGCATTATTTAATAATTGCACTACTTTCACTATTTAATAATAATTATTATTTGCACATGCAGATCAGGTAGTTAAGGTTCTTTTCCAGAAGAAATGCAAATAGAGATTAATGAGTGATTCATAGCAAGTAAGATAATTTGATAATTTTTCCCCTGCAATTAAGCATCATTTACTTGAAGTGATCCCCAGTATTATCATTGTGTGCTCAATTGTTCAGTAGTGAAATCACTACTGAAATCAGAAGGAATGGTTTCTTTGTCCTGATTACCGGAGCATAGGTTGTACAATGCTTGTTAGCTCTTTGTCTTGACAGCTAAGACTGCAATCCCTTAAATCAAGAACTATGGTCTAGTCAACCTATGTGTAATGCCCAGAAAAATGGTGCTCTGGGCTCTTTTAAATGATTAAAATTCTTGTACAAGTCAGTAATAAAAATAAAATTTCTAGTGCAAATATTTCTTGAAAATAAATATTGATTAATGTCTTCTAGAAGTACTTGAGAAAGGCTCCAGAAAACCAATTTCTGTAAAGGAGCACTATGGCTGTTGAATTAATACTTATTCTTTGAGTAAATAACAAGAAAAACAGTCAAAGTATAATAATATGATTAAAACTTATTTTCTTTTATTCATAAAAGAAAATGTACCAAATATAAAATTTATATAAAACTTTTTAAATTATATACAATCTCCAGTTAGCTTCTTGGTACTTAGCGTGGCCATCTTTCCATCTTGTGGCTAGAGTGGGACTCTAAGACTTTGTACTTCAATGATATAGATACATTAAAATATAACACAATTGATATATATTTATAATATGTGAATTGTTGTTTTCCCATCATCTTCACATGTAAGTACCTAACTAACATCAGGAAAGATAACTATACTATCCTGATATCAATTTTAAATATTTGCTTAAATATTTGTAAGATTGGAGTCTTACAGAAAACTTTAAAACAGGTTAGATTCATCCCCTCTGATTATCCTTCGTGACGTAGGCCAAGTTTGAGGTGCAGAGTCAATCTGTAATCAGTTTAGTTTGTGGCTTTTTTTTTTTCCCCTATATGGGAAAAACTCTGCAATAAGAAGCAGCAATAGTATTTTGAGAAAGTTCTGCTTATGTAGAAGGTTTTCTGTTTCGGCAGACACTGCTCAGTATGCAATTAACAGTGTCCATTCTTGTTTTTATAAGGAGCATTTTAGCAATTAGGAACTTTTTAATTAAGTCAACTGTGTTCTTAGCTTGAGGCCTTTTGGGTGCACTCTTCCTCAGGAAAGCGAGATAACATCCAACCGAGACTTTCTTTTTCTGCAGTAGTTCTTCCAATTTCCACTCACTAATAGGTCAGTGCCTCCCTTTTAAAGGTGTTAGCACAATTTTTAATTTTTATTTTATTTTATTCTTATTTGTTTTATGGTTTGTGTCACCTCTGCTTCCGTCAAGATTCCTCTTTCAATAAGATGCTGATTGGATGAATATGGCTTCCAGTAACTCAGCCTTTGTTTTGTAAAAACATTATTACAACATTGTATAACACTTTAGAAATGTTTCAAATTTAGGCTGGCGTGGTGACTTAGCAGACTAGGGGGCTAACATATGGAGTCTGCTACACACTAGAGACTGTGGTTTTATTGCTGGCACCACTAGTCAAGTCAGGATTAGCAACCATAGTATTTTCAGCAAGATCTGGGATCACAGGGCCTCAGGTGTGGTTACCTAACCCTTGCCAGAAGTAGGACAAATACTGAAGGGTGAAAGTAAAGCCTGATTCAGTATAATCAGAGGGATACTTTTGGTATAAGGGCTACATTTTTCTTAGGATTAAATCATTTCCTTTGTTTTCCATTGAAATAATCAAGCGGTTCAAAATTCAAAACATGCCCTAAATGGTAGCCCTTGCTGGGTGCAGAGGCACCCGTCGGGACAGTGACTCTGAATAGGATACCACTGGAACCTCTCCTTGTCCTTGGCTGCAGCTGTGTATGTGCCAGATCTTGAAAAACAATCTGAGAAGCAAGCAAACAAGCAAACAAACAGATTCCTTTTTGTATGAACTCACAGTGTGGGCAGGATCCCAAGCAAAATGTCTCTCATCTCAGCCCTGTCTCTGCTGGTGTAAAGCAGAGAAAAGAGGAAGAACTTCCTTGGGAAAGGCAAGCTGGCTGAGAGTGGGAATGATATACTTTAGGTGTTGATTATAGTGTAATAACTAATGGTGAGATTTCATTAAAAAGTAAAAGAATGCATCTGTAGGAGAAAACGGATCCCATTAAAGAGCTGTACAGAGCCTTCTTTTTATTTAATGGTTGAAGTACAAAGTGACAATATCAGAACAAAAATAAAATAAGAGGGGGAACACATTTTCTATCTTAAAAAAAAAAGAAGAAAAGAAAAAGAAAAGAAAAAGTGGCAGTTAAAGCCAATAAAGTCCTTTATTTGAATGCCATTAGTGGGTTTGGCAGCCATCCGCGCCATCTACTTCAGAGGAGCACTGCACAGATTAAGAGAGGCTGGATGCTAATTTGCACATATGGAAATGCTTTTTCTCGCCGTTCCGATGGCTCTGTTGTGGACAGATGGAATTAGTGAGCACTCCAAAGCCGTGAAGGCAAACACATAAAAAAAAAAAAAGCCCCCTCTCCTCCTTCCTTCTTCTTTCTCTCTTTCTTTCTTTCGTGAGAAACTTCAGACTTGAAATAAATGACATTAAGAGACTGCTCTCCTTGGCATTAACAAACTATTTTATCATATTTCAATTGCAAATAATTTTTTTAACTGGGAGTTGTAGTCATCTTAGCTAGAACCAAGTGTCTCAAATAGGCTTGGCAAATTAAGGACAATCTTCAGATAAATTTGGCCTTATATGCTGTATATAGATCTTTCTCCACTTTAGTCTGTGCCTTGCAATGTTCCCTTTCCTGACAGTGTACAGTAACTATGAATTGTATTTTCTCTTTCCAGTCTTCACACTTGTTGTACAAAGGACAGTTTCAGCTATCTTATGACCAGAATGTGTCCTGACATCCTGGGATGTGGGGCAGAGAGTGGCCTTAGTGGGGAAAAGGATGATAAAAACTAACTCCTGATTAGGATCAAAATTCAGCTCCTGCATCTCCAGTCATAAAGAAACTACTTCACCTGTCTGCCTTTGGAGTACCGGATACTTTGCTGACAAACCGCGGGAAGCAGATAGAAGAGAGCAGCCTGGACTCTTGCCCAGGAAGGAAGGGTAGGAATTATTCCTGGGGCTTTCCCCTGGGCAGCACAGTTCCCCACCAACTCCAAAATAGAGGTGTGCCTTCAACATGATTAAAACACTGAAAAAAGGATCAATCCAAGGAGACAAGAATCACTTTTATCTTGCTAATTTACAAGGGGAATTTCGCATGCACCTTATCTATTGGCATTCAAACAAAGCAGATGCATCATTCTTTAAGGCAGCCGAAAGTCAACGACCTTTGTTGCCAAATGCCTGTCTAGCCACTTTTTAAAATTTCTTTGAAATCAGCTGGCATCAACAATTAGCACCCGACCACCCCCCAAACTTTGGATGAAGTGAATGCCGGAAACCAAATCAGGATTCAAATATGGTAAATAACACCTCTCTCTGTGCACTGTGACTGGCTTACTGCCACTAGCATGAAGGTTTGTGCACAGTTCAGTCTCTTAGGAGGCCAGTTCTGCTCTTCTTTAAGCTACATAAATCCATTGAATAAGGCCATACACCCTCCTAACTAAAAGCAAGAACTGGGCTTTTGTAAGAGCACCTGACTGGGATCTCTCTGTTACAGCGTGATGAATGGCTCGAAGGGGTATCCAGGTGTCTTAAAGCTCTTCACTCTGGCCTTTTCTCTGGCCTCTTTCTTTTCCATTCTCTTCACTCAACTTCTGAGAAAGCCTCAGTGATCTTAAGCTGAAAACAGTGTTGAAACTCACCATTTACTTGACTCTCTCTGAAGAACCAGCTATGAAAATGTGTATTGCCACCAAGTGCCTTTTTTTTTTTTAAGGGCAGTATTCTGAGCCTTTCTTTGGTGGCATCAATCACAGCTATCAAGTGAATTGAAAACATGTGCACTTTAGACAGAGGAATAAAATGTTGTTGTGATCAGTTCCACTTGGTTATTAGCTTTATTCTGAAGAACTTCACAGTTTCTATAGAAGATGGTACCAAAGAAGAGATGTAATGAATCACAACCAAAAATGGTGACCGCACTTCTTCCTTTCTTTCTCTTTTTATTTCTTTTCCTTTCTTTTTCCTTTTTCTCATCACCCACTCCTACCCCCACTCCAATTCTTTCCCAAGTGCTCTGATGCCAGAGGCTGGAAGGATTTTGCTTCCAAAGAGCAGCATGTGGCTCTGGAGTGACAGATTCCTGACTGCTGCTCCAAGGCATTGTTCACAGTGAACAGGGAGGCTCTGACCTCTCTGATCACACAGCTGAGAGAGGAGGAGAGCATGCTACTGTTATAACTCTTACTCCTCTCTTTGTGTACGGTGCGTCTAATGGGGACACACATTTATACTGCTCTCTTCCTTTAGAGAACAAGGCCCAGTCTTGAACTCTTTATTCAGGCTCTTCACACTCTCACTGAAGTCTATTGAAGCCAATGTCCTTCAGGAGACTCACTCCTTCTGTGCTTCTTGATGCATAAAAAAAGTGTATCTTCCAATTCCAGTCAGAGACATTTGAAATTTCTTCCTTCCACTTTGCCTTTCTTTTTTAATTTTTTTTTTTTTTTTTTGGCCACAGTAGAGCCCTTGTGCTATTCTTTCCCTAAATACTTTTTTGGTTTTTTGATGAGTGTGTCATTGTTATTCTCTGGTGTCACAGCTAAAAGGAGGAGAAACAATTTGCAAACTCTCCTTTCTCTATGTACATCTAGTTGCAAATATGTTTTTTAAATAACCCTTTACATTATGGTAATTTTATCAGATAATTAAGCTCAGACCTCCTCTCCTTCTACATGAAGTACAAGATTAGACTTCAGTCCTGGAATTTAGAAAGTTTGGTGAAAACCTGCACTCCTTGCAATAAAGCCAGGATTTCACTCAAGTTCCTTACCAGCCTTACAGTAACCCCCTCCCCATTTCACCACCAAATGTATTGACATTTCCCATATGATTTCAATGGCTTTGAAACTTGATCCCTACAGAAGAGATTTTAAATTACTGCTACTATTCACAGATAGAAGCCCCTTAAAAAATCTGAACTTCAAGGAGCTGCATAAAAAATATTAAATTGAGGCTTGTAATATAAGATCCAGTAAAATATTTGTAAAAATTATTGCTTTTGGGAAATACTGGTGAAGTTTCTTAAAACGTGAAAGTTTCATTTTTGCAGTGACTTTACATGAAATTTAATAGAAGTGTTTAATTTATAAGAAAAGTATATGTTTTCTGAAAGTTGAGTACAGAGCATCTTTAGGAGAAAAGATTAAACACTGTGAGAATGAAGGAGCAATAAATTAAAACAAGAAAAACCCAATCTTGAAAACTTTGTGGTTATTTAGATTTTTTTCCTATTACAAATTTGTTTCTCTTTAGTTATATTCATTTATTTCTTTATTCATTTAAGAAATGCTAAAATGCTGACTTGGAATCCCCCAAAAGTGAAACTTGAATAACAGAAGTGATGAATAGATTCAGCATCAAATTATTTAATTTATTATTATTTACCACTAACGTAGGTATCAGAGTAATGATAAAAGTGGAAACATGAAGAGAACAATTCAGAAGAATTACTGACAAAATAATAATTATTTTTAAAAAAAGGAAAGAGTGGGGATTTTTTTGTTTGGTTGTTGTTTTGTTTGTTTTTTTTGGTTTTGTCTGCTCTCTGTTCCTTCTACTTATTTCTGCCTAAGAAATCCAGCTAATGGTGTTTGGAATTCCCAGAAGAAGACTAATAGAAGTAGAAGAAACACAACAAACTACCCAAAGACTGTGGAGGGAAGCTGCCTTTCTACCAGCTAGACCATTTCTCAGCTGCCACCTAAACTTCTAAATCCTACCAACAGGGTCAAATGCTTCACTAGCCCTGAGTGTCTGAAGCCTGAACTAAAAGTCTTAACTTCTTATTAAGTGTAGTCAGTCCTTTGTGAAGCAGTAAATGTTCCATACAGACATGAAATTCACCTGTGTTCTTTTAAACACACCACCATCCAAACAAAGATGAAAAATCCATGCTGGTTTTAACAAACTAATTTCAATTTTGTTTTTATAGAGGAAATGCATAGAGGCAATGTCCTGAGATCAAAAAAACCTTTTTCCAGTTAGAGCTATTAACTACTCTGAGATTCAGGGCAACTCTTGAAATTTGAAAATCCTTCAAGGCTCATAATGAGACTTTTCCCTTGAGTGAGAAGTGAGGAGATGCACAGCTTCTTTATCCTTTGGGCTTCTAATACATTTCACCATGAGATATTGTTGCTCTCCTGAAAAGTGGTTTAAATTTTCCCTGGAGGGACACATCAAGTCAGCTGTAAGCGTGACAAGCTCAGCATCCCATTCTCTGCTGACCCACCACCACTTTGGACAAAGCCTGATGATTCAGCCTGCAGGGTCACAGATGCTTCAGTCTGTGCACTTTGGCCACACCAGAAGCTGATCTCTTGGGTTTGCTCTCTCCATTGAGAGACAAACCTGGGCTTCAGGGGGTATTCAAGAAACGGGAAAAGGGAACTTTTTATAACACTGGATGCAGTACATGAAAGTGATCAGATCTGATCTGTACACTGTAAACCCTCTCCCTATCTGTGTGTTCCTACTAAATAACTTCATTAGAATTTCTTTGTGTCTGGACTCTTTGGGTGGTTCCTCAATTCCAGGCAACTGTTCTTGCAGCCAGAAATATGACCTTGTTGCAGGGTGCAGAAAATGTGGCATATGCTAGCACAAGCTCTTTCTTGTACTCTTATCCCATGTCTGGTCTCAGCCAAACTTTATTTGTGAATGTGATCTTATATTCTGTTAATAATTTAAGCCCAGTCCCCAGAACAGAGCAGTGTCATTTTCAAAGATGAGAGGACTGTGAACATTGGCTTTCTGTCTGTCCACAGAAAACAAACAATTAAAATGTTTTAAAAGAAGTCTAATTAGAAAGCTACATAAAAGTAATAGAAGAAGCATAAGTTGAAGGACCATCTATTACAGAGAGAGTGAAGGATTCTTGGAACTGCACTGACCATAAGCTCCTGTAAGCTGCAATTTCAGACACAGTTTTAAGTAAATTCCCTTTTCAGCTTCACTTCTCCCACATGAAAGAAAAGCTAACTTTGACACAGCAGACAAGAGCTCTTAAAATGAAGCAAGAGGAATTTTTTATTTAAGTGGAACATCATGGGGCTCATCAGAGTATTTAATAGTATTTTCCCTCCAGCTGTTTTTATTTATCTTTAAACTTCCAATAAAAGTTATGTTTTATTTCAAGAAGCAATCCATAATAAACTTTCAGCTGATGGTAGTGGTTAGTGCCTGTGCCACCAACAGTGATAATTAATTCTTTGGAGAAGAAACAAAAACTACTCTTTGCTATGCTGCACCTATCACAATGAATTTGAGTAGGGGCATTTGGGCCTTACCACCAATTTTCAAATTAGAAGAAACAATAATCTCATTCCTTTGCTGTATGATAATGCTGGGAACTTGAGATGGGGTCAGTTTCTTACTGGAAGGCAAGCTTGGAGCAATTCCTGGTCTCGCACATCATTGCCATTATTCCATCGTAATGACATGGCTCCCTGGGCTAGGTGATGTACAAGCATGGTGGGAGGGACAGCTCTTGTCCTAAGAACGTACTGCAGTGAGTCCTTACGGACACACATATGCTTTTAACTCCAGGCACTGTCAATCAAACCCTTGAATTGAACGAGATGTTTTACATGTGCCAAACTAAGCATATGTCAAAATCTGCATGGGATTTGGGCCTGTATAAGCATGGACGAAGGGTGAAGAATTTAACTATTGTTAGGACACAGCAATTCTTTTCACTTTAAGTAGAGATGGCAAAAATGGCAAGGCTGCACATGAAATCCTCTGCTAAGATATGACTTCATGCAGGTCTGTAGCCACAAAACCAAATCCTTTTCTGACCCTAGGCCTCTGTCTCTTGCCTTCAGCATGCTGTCTCTTATAGCATCCTGCCTACTCCCAAGTGTCTATCTCATGGCTTCATGGAAACTGCTCTTCCCAGTACTGAACTAGTACAGATGGGCTTAGGCATTAATTCTGCTTTTGTCCAGCTGCTGACAAGGAGGAGGAAACTACTGAGACAAGCTCAATTAGAACCAGTGACCTCTGGAGCAGACAGCACTGCCAGTTTCCATTGAGACAAAGCAGAATACTTACCCTGGTCAACACTCTTGATGCTCATTTTAGTGTCTTTTAGGGTCTTTTTGGCCAGACTCTGAGCCTATTGTTTGGTGGAACAAAGCTGATTTATGTCCACAAAGTTGAACCTTTTCCATGTGGAGTTGCCTACTGAAACCTCATTTTGATAGCTGACAGAATATGTTTCATTACACATCCTTGGAAAAGGAAAGGCCTCCAAGATTTTTTTTTTTCAGGAAGGATGTTGAGTTGAAAATTTTGACGTCACTGTGGTCAGGATTGGACCTACTGTAAACATATTTGTTCATCTGTATTTGGATTTTCCATTGGAGCAGGAAGACAGACCAGCTAATCGACCTCCTTCCACTTGGTCTTCCATACTTTCTTCTGTGCAGACTCTCATATCATATTTATTACCAACTTGCATTTTAATCACTATCAATTGTATTTATATGTAAAAATGTGTATTTTACAATACTGTGTTAAAGAAAAATAGAATCATATGCCACTCGTTCACCTATCTTCTTCTGATCAAATGAGATGTTTCTAAAGTTGAGTGCAAACTTCCATCCACAAAAAGTTTGTGTGTGTGTGTCTATGCATCACAAAAGGTGAATTTAATGAGGAAGATAAGACAGTGAATTGAGGCTTCTTTGGGTCTGTTTGCACTAGTTTTGTATGAAGTTCCCTTTTTTACACAAATGACAACTTCACATTCTCCTTATGGAGAAACACAGTCTGCCAGGGGCATGAAGTTGCCAAGGGCAGGCTGGGGACTGGTATTTCACTGATCTTTTAATAATATGATCTGAGGCTTTGTGAATAAAGGCCTTCAGACGAATGCAGAGTTCTGTGGGAAGCCAGTGGAGGGAGCAGAGGGATTAGTGGACTTGTTGGAAAGGTTTGCAGGAGTTTGTGTTTCTAAGTAAAATATGTAGTAAGAGTCAAAGTTTTCAAACTACTGAAACTTACTGCCCTTGGATTTATTAATGCTATTCAAAAATAATAGTGGTTCCTCTAAAAAAAAAGAACCCAAAAAACCCCAACCAAACAACAAAAAAAAACAAAACCAACAAAAACCCCGTACCAAAAAATTTATTTCCAAAGATCAAACATTCACAAATAGGCTGAAATCAAAACAGTTTTAAATCTTAGCTGTTTTAGCCTCAGTAAAAGTATTGCAATGGAATCTAATAGGAACATGATTATGTCCTGGACCATTTGGTCAGTGGTACATTGGCCATAAGACCAGGTATACCCAAGTTACACTTTCTGGGCTTCTCAGTCATATGCTTTGCAGATTTCACAATTTCCAAAGGAAATTTTCTCTCTCTTTTTTTTTTTTTTTTATGTCCATCCACTTCCATCTTAACAAAACTGGACACTACCAGAAACTGTGATCTTCATCTAACTGTAGTCAAAAGATATTTTAACCAAATAACCTCACACAAGATAGTTGAAATAAATGTTATTAGTATGGACTAGCTTCAACCTTATGATCTGATCATATTCTCATAGACAGCCCACTATGCCTAGCTTTGCATGTATAATAACATTCACTGTTGTTGATACTTAAAGATAATACTGCACACAACAAAAGAATTATCACATTTTTGCAGGAAGTACTTAATTGATTCACTGCCAGGTTTATAGTTGCTTTTGTTTGTTTGTTTTGGCAGTTGTAGCCCTTCAAAAATTTGCTTCTGTATTTTAAAATGCTAAAGAGTATCTTTTTAATTAAATTGTTGTTTGGTGCACATACTATAACATTCTTTACTTACTTAAAAGTCGTGTGTTGATATATGGAAACTTCTCTTTTGCACTGTGGCTTTAGTTGTTAGGAAAACATATGTTTTAGCTCAAGTTTTTTCCTAGGGTTTAACTGTTTTCTCCTAGGGTTAATAGTTTCCTATTTGAAGGCTCTTCCTTTATATCTTCAGATTATCTAAGTCTAAAAAGCCACGTTAATGCTCTATTAACTTAAAGAAAACAAAATACCTCTGTGCTTGCCTCATATTTTCTCAATTCCCAAGAAAACTTATGCAAAAATTCATAGATTGTATCAGGTGTTTCAACTTCCTCATAAATAGATGGCTCCATTAAAAGATAAAAATGACTTCAATTCTGGTGGAAGAATTGAAGTTTCTTGGATTTTTCTTTGGAAATCTCACCCCTTTTCCTCCAACACATGAAATTGTCATCTGCAAATGCAAGCTAAAGGACCTTTTTGCCTTTTCTCATTCTTTCTTGCTTGGTTCTTTGAGGCGGAGTTTAAGAATATCATGATAGCAAATTTGTTAAGTATTGAACACAAGTAATTTTTTGTACTGTGAGTGTTCTCGAAGTCTGGAATGCGTTTCAAGAAGTCCGTGTGAATGCTGCGAACATCAAAGGAATGATTTGTATTGATCGGTAAATCCAAACCAAGGTTTCTCTGACAAACTGTAACTCAAAAGTAACTTAAAGGCATAACTTACTTTCTTCATGCTGCTTATCTCCAACACACTGTCTTCTGGTTAAGCCTGGTGATATTTCAAACCAAAATAATACTCCAAACGAAGTAAAAGATTGTACTTGAAATAAAGAGATACCAAATAAGAGCTCATAAGGAGACTTGGTTGTGATTTTAGCCATGGACAATAATTATGGTTCCACAACCTTATTTTTGCATATTCCAAGATATTGTTTCCACCATTGTTTCCATGGGAACATCCTGATGTGTAATATTACCAGAAAGTGTTCAATTAATATAAACCATAGTGGTAAATCTCTTCTTATGTACTCTCATTTCCATGCAAAAGGTGTAGCCAAAATGCCATTTATAGACTAATATAAACAGCCAAAATGCTATTTACTTGCATAACTCATTCATTCAAAGAAATGAGTCTCTGGGAGTGCATTTTTCTCTATTAGTGCCTGAGTTTAGTATTAATCTGAGTGCTTAAAAGAATTTGCTGATCGCAGCTAAGACTCACATAAACCATATTCAACATCAGTTAAACACAGTTAGGCACCTGTAGCAGTGATTGCTTAAAGGAAGCCTAACTTTAAAGCAGTACACAGAGATATTTTCTTTATTCTTTCCAGGAGAGTTTAGTTTCTACCTTGAAGTTAGGTTTAAAGTAAACACACAGTGAGCAGGAGACAGAATACAGGTTTTGCCTTCCCACTCTCTGGCTCGCAAACATAGTGTTAGCCTCTGAACTTTCTTCTTTATAAACTCTGTAATGATAGGGTTTTTTTGTTTTGTTTTGTTTTGTTTTGTTTTTTTAAACAATGTCTTTTTTTACCATTTAAATCAAAGGTTATCTCCTTACATAGTGCAGGTAATTTTAAAAATGACCCTTTGTTTAAATAGCACAATCTGATGGAATAATATGTAATCATCTGTAAAACAAATCTTGCGGCACTACATATGCAAGGTAAAATGTCAATAGGACCCCACCCAGAGTAAGGCACAGCATAATTAAGTGATTTCAATTCATTTATGAGTAAAGAAAAAGTCTAGCTTAGTTAGGAAAAGAAAGGGAAAAAATCATGTGCAATTCTGAATTGTGGTAACTAGAGATTGAAGCTGCCAACTTTGAATTCAGAGAGATGGTTGGAGGGATATTTAATGTTTTAGCATATGCCAACCTCAATTAAAAAAGGAAAAAAGGAAACACGGTTGTTTTTTTTTTCTTCACTGAAGAGAAGCTATTTTCTGTATAAAACCAGTTTCCCAAAATGTTACCAATTTGTAACAACCAGTTGACCCAGGAAGGTAGAGGTCAGCATTCTGAGTTCTGGATCCCTTGAAGACATTTCTTAAAATAAAGATATAAAAGCTTTTCAAATTGTCATAGATATTTAGATTTTAATTGGATGTGTGAATACTCCCTGCTGGAATATCAGGCCTCTATTACTAATTTAGAAGTGTATCTGTAAGCACTTAGGTATGAACTCTATCCCTCCACAAATAGGCCAATGAATCCTGTGCATCTGATGTGAGAAATCTGGTCTCTGAAGTTTCTCTGTGGAGTCAGTGGGGCTGGGATTTCACTCAGTCCCTGATTCAGTTCCTCCTCGGTCAGGCTCTTGAATATCCAACATGCAATCACCAAGATGGCAGTGCAAAATAAGTTCCCTCACAAGGGAGGAAAGAAAACTAGGTTAAAATATGTGCTGACATACAGTGTGCCATTCCAACAACATCAATGGAGTTGTTTTTATTTACATCACCAGAGAGTTTGGAGTAATCTTGCTTGTGTTGTCACAAGCATGCTAAACAAGTTTGAAGATTGTTTAAAGACCCCATTTTAGCTTTGTTGATTACTCAATCTCTGCAGTCATTTATTGCTCCTGTGCTACAAAGTAAGAGAGATTATCTCTTAATTAGGTGATTTTTATCCTTGTAACATCTTCAACTGCACTAGATATTCATTAAGGTTTTTTTTCTCTCCCCCTGAAAGTTTCTTGAATCAGCTTTCATGTTTCTCTACTCTTTTCCCTGGTGAGTTGTTGATCTAGGGACCAATGAATGCTAGTAATACATCTATTTATGGCCTAATCATTATGAATATTTTTAAATGTACTTTAGAAGACTATTTGTAGGCTATGCACTCAAAAACCGCTTAATCCCTATAAATGCTTAGAGTGAATAGTTGTGAAGTTTTTCTATATGTGGAGAAAATACTCTTTAAAGCTTCTGCTATTCTTTGTGTAAAACTTCTTGTGTACAAACGCAGAACCTTATTGCATCCCAATTGTTAACATTTTTGAAACTAAGAGTTATACACATTCTTAGTAGATTTGTCTGCCTACAGTGCAGTTCACAAATGGCCTTTAAGATGAATAATTGAAGTTAATGATCCTAGCTCTGTTTTAACTATGAGGCCATATAAAGATTGACAAAAGTCTTTGAAATTAAATAAAGATTACTGCAAGTTATTGTGACTGACAGAGAATAAAGTATTTGGCCACATTTTTAATGAATAAAACCATTCCTCCTTGTCTCAGTATTTGAAGTGCAGTATGCGAACTCTTAATAGAATATAAACATTAACCCTTTCCTCTCATTGTCAGTAATAATTATAATTTGTAAGTAACCGCTGAAATAGAATGCAAATTGTCCTTAGTTCAATGCCAGATAATCAAGGAATGAGTTTAGGTCTTAATTAAGAATTTATATGAAATTTGAAATCAGTACTAGACAAGGTTTGCACCCCACCAGGGCAACACAAAAGAGATTTTAAAGGTTAAAATACTAATATCCAAAATCAACTGCACAATGCTGCAGGCAAATGAGCAGACAGGAGTTGTCACCATTGTAGGTATTTCAGAGGAGGTTCTTCTTTTCCAAGATGAGATGATTCAATTCATAGCCATTGCTCTGGCAAAAGGCAGATGTGGATTCTCCTACCTTAGATGACAAATCCATGGCCAATTTACAAGACAGGGTAAACGTTTATGATGTAGATAATGGGATGTTGGTTTTATTGTTATCAGCATGTTTCTTAGTGGGTGCAGATTTGTCATCCTAGCTGACAGAACTATTAAGTTTGAGGAGCCACATTAGCATCTCCTGCAAAGGAAGTTGCAAGGGAGGGCACTTTTGAAAAGTCTACCCAAAATGATAAAAGCAGCATAAATGGGTAGGACTCTTAGTCTCTTGTTTCCAAGTGAGTGAGAAGTGAAAGGCTTTTGACCCAGAATTCTTATGTCTGACAACCCATATTCTACAAAATATAAGCAGTATTGTGAAGGAATTTCAATGACAAATGAAAGGATAGAAGTTATGCATCCTCCTAAATGACTTGGGATTTTCAATGAAGAAACCCCACCTCTGAGGTACTGAAGAAAAGCAATTAACGTGTGTAAGATAGGCAGTCATGGAGGGCAGAAATATTTTGGTGACAGAACAGTGTTTTGTGCCTGAGTAAGTAAACTTATGCTTGGAGGAATAGAAATTCCCCAGTTACTCCAGGGCACCAAAGCCTCTGGAGCCAACACTGGATTTGTGGCAAAATCTGCAGATGGCTCTGCAGAAGGAGTACATACAGCTGTGTACAGCTGGTTTATAACTGCTTGGCTTTGTATTGGCAACTCAGCTAACCAAATAGCTTCTTCATGTTGGAGATACAAAAATAATATCCACAGCTGCTATCAAACTCCTCCTCAGTGGTTTTATCACCTGAACTCATATCATAGAGCTTGTTCCTTACCTTGAGGAAGATTTACTGTTAGTTTATGCTTTCCCTTCAAGGGGGGGGGGAGGGAAGAAGGTACTTTGAAATTGGGTTGGTAGCTTTCCTTAGTTCTAAAGCACGTTTTGAATTAGGGGGTTTTTTGTTTGTTTTGTTTTGGGGTATTTTTTTTCTTTTGTTCTTTTTGGAGTTTTTTTTTGTGAAAACACAGAAATAAGATATCAGGACTAAATTGGGATAGACTTATTCAAAACTCTTCTCAATATTGAGAATATTGAGCTAGATAAAGTCCAAAATTAACCTGAAAGAAGGTTTAACCTGGACAAAAACTATAATTTCTGATCTATGGGAAAATAATAATATTTTAAATATCATTGTTATTCTTCTTAAAAATATTTTTTTTCTGAAAAAAAAATGCCTTTTATAAACTTTCTTTATTTTGGAAAATGTAGGATTTTTTCCAAAATTAATTTTATAATCCTGTACTTTTTTTTTTGTGTTATATCAACATGTGCCAAAAATAGTCATGAATAATCTGCTGACAGATTACAATATGGCATTGGTTAAAACATTCTATTGCTTTTCATTTGTTCATTGTTTTTGTAACAAAACATAAACTTGTAAAATTTGTGATGATGCAGAATGTTTCAATCAGTACTAAGTAGCATCTGCCCTGAAGTCTAAAAATAATTTATTTAAACATTTTCTCATTTTCCAATATGCCTAATCATGTTCATATTGCTTTGGGGGAAAAAAAAAAAAGCCCTGGAACCTCTTTTTCTAACAAAATCTTCTGTATTAGACTTTTCCATATAGATCTAGTCTGCTTAACTCTATAGCTGACTGAACAAATGTTCTCAAAAAAGGCTGCCAAAAGTTTATAATCCATTATCACTTGTTTCTGGACAACCCCAATCTCTTTGGCCTCTTTTATTTCAGAGATTCCAGGACACTGACAAATGACTTTACAATGCAAAGTGTTTAAACAGAGTTCTTAAAACCAAAATTATTTCAGTCCATGGGAACCTTTCCACTGATGGTAACAGATGTTAAGTCTGACAGTCAGTAAAGGTTAAGTATGGCAAAACACTTTCATAAATTGATTTTACTGGAGGTGGATAATGGAGCTCTGACTCCCATAACAACTGCTAACTCATGCTTGAAAACAATCTGATTTTTGAGAGTTACAAAAAAATCTCTTATTGCCAAATCATGAACTTTTTGCAAAGTCCATTGGAACTGTAGAAATTGTACTGGTAATTTGACAAAAGCAGGAACATTGGAATTCCTCTGTAATGCTATGTGGCTAATCAGAGTTCTCTGGAACAGCTTTTCAAAAAATAGATAAGCAGAGACAATGGCATGTTAGTTCTATCTCAGACCAGCTTATCCCTGCTTAGACATGTGCAGAGTGTTGCTCAGGAAATTACACTTAAGTGTGTGCAAGTGTGTGTGTGTGTGTGCACATTTGTTAATAGAGAGAGATGCATATTGCCACTGCAACAAAAAATTGCTGATGAAAAAGGATGCTTGGATATAGTATATGCAATAAAATTAAAATGCACAAAAATAATTTCTCAGGAATATAGCATAAATTTAACAATTTGTTTCTCAATAATTTAATTTTCAGTTTAAGCCTTTAGAGTTATGGTCTATTTATAATTGGAGCCAGTGTCTGCATGTATTTTAAATGCATAGAGAGGTTCCAACAGTCAAGTTATTATATTACTCGAGAGTTTAATTAATAACACACAAATTGTAGGAGCCAACATCAAGAACTACACCATATTGTTTTCATTAAATTTTGAAAATGTTTGAAATGATTTAGTAATTTAAAAAAAATGAATTTCTGGGTAAAGCGTTATCTTCTCATGTAGACATCATTTATTCTGAGTTTTCTCACTTTGCAGACTACATGATTCTTCACCAAGTTCTACACTACAGTGTGCTTTTAGATCTGAACAGTAGTGCATATTCTCAGTTATGCAGAAAGAAAAGAAACTCAATCCAAAGTCTTTTATTAAAGTTCAGCTAAGCTCCTCCAGAACATAAATATCTAGTGGAATGAGATCATACAAAATATAAATGAGAGAAAGTTAGAAAATTCCTGTCAGAATAAGCATAAACAGTTATCTCCTGAGAAAATGCATAAATCGTTTGTTGAATGTGTTTTAAAGACAACATACAAACTCACTTCTAAAATGCTAATTTGTCTTCATCCATGGATATTTGCACTAACCATTTGCAGAAATGTCAGAAGTTGTTCAAGAGAGTGTAAAATCACTAAGATTTTAAGGTCTTTTTAGCCATTCTCGCAAGTAAACTGTAGTTGAATACACAGGTGGGTGCTGGGACTTAGGGCAGGGAGGGACCAGGGCCTTCCTTGCACCCACAGGCTGCTGCTTCCTCCAGGACCTGCTGCCCTTCTGCTCAGAACCTCTGAGACCAATATCAGCCATGGTCCGCACGGGGCAGCCTGCAGGGTACATACCACAGTGTGTGTTTCCTGAACATTTTTTCTCCCCAACTGCCTTGTTCTACCCAGTTCTGCACAAGTAGGTTGATTCTGCTACCAGCACCCCTCCACTCCCCTCTCCTCAGCAACCATATTGCATAACAGTAGGATTTTGCCCTAAGCTGTGTGATGACTCCAGAATTTTCAGTCTTATAAGCTCTCTGTAAATTGATAAAATATTCCTCCCCTTCCTCCTGCATTCAAAAATAAACATCGTACTAACTTAGTGCGGTCTTAGGGGCAATTAAAATTTATAAATACTATGGAAACCTGATAGTTTTGCAGTGAAAACTCAATGCTAAAAATAATCCATATATCTTATTACTGGTTGTGGTACAATAGAAGCATGATATAAGGATTTAAAATTGCAGATATTATTAGAAAGATTGATATCATAACAATTTCTCATATCATATTAGAAAACAACAAATTTAATAACACTATACATGAAAAACCACTAATAAGATTCAAAAATCTAGTAATATAATATTGGGAAACCTACAAATTTGATAGGATGTGTCAGTAGTACTACAAAAATTAGCTGTAAATCTGCTGCAATAAATGCTGATCTTTTTTCTACTCTTAAAAAAATCCTGCCCTTTATTTCACTATTTCCATAAGCATGTCATGTTATCAATTCATGAGAAAAGAAACCAAAAATGTGTGAACTACCAGTTTTACAAACAGCTCTGATTTTAGGTTTTTTTCTTGATGGAAGATCCCGCTGAACTTATGTTTTGTTTATCTAAACAGTAACAAACATCATTTAAAAACCAAGTACATTGTGGTTCACTTGTCCCTTTAACAAATATTGTTTCATCATTAAATATTTCTTACACCTATTCAGCTTCAAAGACCCCACTGTTCTTCAAAGGCTGGAGGAAAGCGATGTACTTGTGCAGTTTATGTGCCAAAGAACTTTGTTTCACTAGTAGGAGCAAACCAGATCCATGTCTCCTTTAAGATGTTTTTTTCCTTTCTGCAAACAGGTAAAGGACATATAAGACAGGTCAAGAGGTGAAATTCAGATTATCATAATTTTGAAGAAATTCAATGTAGATACCCATTCCATGGAGGGTCTGGTTCATTAATAAACCAGAGGTGGAAATGAACATAGGAAAAGGCCCCTGAGGAGGCTAAAGAGAAAAGGAACTTGTACAGTGTTTGGTTACTTGAGGGAAATACTGTTCCTTTTTATCAGCTATCTTAATCCTTTTACCAAGGGAGGCCAAAAGTCCCAGCAATAACTTTGGGTCCAGGTTGGAAACTGAGAATGATCAAGGGCAGAAAGGTTTTTTTCCTTGTAAAATGAATACATTTTTCCCACACACTTTAATGAAGTTGGAGCCTAATTAAACCACATCTAATCTCTCTTCTCCTGTGTGAAGAGGACAATAAACTTTGCATTGCCTCACATTTGAACTCTGAACTCCTGTTGACCGGGTCATTGTGGCCTTCCATGTCCCAGAGCTAAAATGTGTTCACCCATGAGCATCATGATATGCTGTACAAAAATACCTCATAGAGTGGCAATGTTTCTGCTGGAGGGCTAAGATCTCTTGACGAGGCTGGCTTCAGATTGTGTGGGCATCCTTTACCCGAGGCAGGATTATCCTAATTCTAATCCCAGGTTTAGGTACTAAAGAAAGCCTTCAGGGTGCCAGCTGTAAACTGGTGATCCACACTACTCTGTAGGGCCAGCACACAGGAGGGGTACAACATGGTGCACAGGGCATGCAGGTGCTGGTGGCAGGCTCTGGGAAGGGGAAGAGGGCAAGAGGGATCTTTTGAGATGTACCTCATGTCTCAGATGGGCCAGTCCTTCCTGAGACTCATCCCACAATAGCAAAGTCTTGCTTCTGGCAGGCTCTTCATAAGCCTGGAAAGAAACAGCACTCACTAAAAGTCTCCTTGGAGAATGTTCTGGGCACAGAAACTCAACACATCACTGAGAAAAATCATATGTACAGTAGAGCAGAGAACAACCATATGTGAAACAGAAGCAAATTAAAAATGGATAGAATAAGGAGCCGGCTGTGCATCAGAATTAAAAAAATAAACTAAAAAACATAGGTTTGGAGGTTTCATTTTTTTTACACCTAGTATGAACATCTAGTTATTATTACTTAGCTGAATGAAGTACTTCAAGTGGAACAATTAAAGTAAATAATAAAGTTTTCCCCATTTTTTTCTCCAACCCCTCTTTGACATGAATATAAGGAGGTACAGTACATAATACTGAATGCTGACAGAAAGAATTAAAGGTGAGATGTGGAGGTATTAACTCCCATGGCAGGAAGAGTCAGACAGGGCCACGGTTTTTTAATTTACAAGGAGAACTTCAATTCAGAAGTGTGTAATGAGGGTGGTTATTTCTCTAGCCTAGGTTCAGTTAACAGAATCTATTATTTATCAGTTTCTCAAAGTTTGAATGCAGGTCTGAATTTCCATGCCCATGTTTTATTTGCTTGTATAGCTGTACACCTCTGTAGGATTTCCAGTCTCCTTTCAGATGTGCATAGGTCCAGTTATTCACATTGAAATCATTTGCATATTAGCCAATCAGTTAATTCCTCTGTCTTTTGGTGATTATCATACCCAGTTTCTTATTTTAATGTTTACAACCCTCAGTTATGAGAACAGGGCTTAAATATATTCAATTGGTACTCTTTTAGAATTGTAGCTGACCTGCTTTTTGCTTTTAACTTTCAGTTTGCTTTTGACTTTCATTTACTCAAAGGCCTGGAGTTTGTTGTCTTCTCTCTTGGATTGCCTAGAACTCGGAGGTTTTTATGAAAAGCACAGTATTCCACTAAAACTCCTCAAACATCCAAGAACATTAAAAAATGTGTTTTCCAGCTAACAAACTGTCCTCCCCAAAATTTCCTCTCAGACTTACACATAAAGCAAGTTTATTTTATACTTCTTGAACACAGATTTTATCTTCAATACAAATTTTTCACATTAGCAGTATTTAAAGCTATGTTTAATGATACCATTGGTCCCACAATTCAGCAGTTAAAGTGATGACTAACAGCAGAAAACCATGAAAACTGAGCGGATGGCTAGGGGAGAGAGAAAGTTTACAGAAAAAGCTTGTGTCTCAGTCCCAAAAGAAATAATTTGAAAGGTTTTCTCTCCTCAGCTAAGAGCTGGCAATATCACAAGTCGTGCAGTAACTTGGCATAATTTTATGTCTTCATTTGAAAGAGGCCTAGGATTAATGGGCAAAAATAAGGCCCTATCATGTAATAAATTGCTGAAATCCTGTAGTGAGCCTTTTTCCCTTCATGTTCATGCTGGAGCTCTTGGCAGACCAGCAGAGAAGGGAGTAATGCATTCACACTAGAGGAAGCCTCTCTGGGGCAGAAAAAAATGTGAGTCTTGCCATTTCCACAATCGTGCTAATAAATCAAAGGCATTTCTTATTGATGTTTTCACGTAATGTATTGTTTATATTTGATGAGCTACGCTTTCAAATAGCAAATTTTTTTGGACTATGGTCACTCTGTGTTTGTTCAGCACCAACCACAATTTATGCAACTCACAAAATCATGGGTCTAAGAAAGAACAGGTATACTCAGAGTATACTTAGTAAAACCTGTCCAGCATTTCTTTTTCGCCATTTTGTTTTAAGAAAGGATTAGACCAGCAAGAGCACTGCTTTGGTTTGGCAGCACAACTGCATGATTACTTATTCTTTAATGGAGATGTCCATTTCAATTACTACTCAATCACTTTAATCGCCTCTCACAGAAAAATCCAATATAAATGGAGAGAGAATGATAACTTGTCTATGGCATTTTTAAGCCAACCAAAAGGAATATACAGTAGAAATAAAATGTTACATTGAAAATGTGTATGTTGGTTTTAAAGTGTTTTAAAAAGACAACCCTTGTTATAAAGTTCTATAGGTTGATTTTTTTTTTTATTTAAAAAAACCCTCATTTCTGAAGAACTCTATTATATTTCACTTTAATCCAACTGGCTTTAACCCTATTAAATACCATAGGGTTTTGCCATGAGGGTGCATCAGTGAAGCAATAAGTGACTATCTTCTAAAATAATCTGAGGCTCCTGCCTAACAGGCCATTAAAAGGACAGACACAAACGGACACACATACACAACCCCCACACCGACCAGAGCCCCCGGCCTCCGCCTTCTCTTCCAAAAGACAGCATGTGTGACCTCTGCAGTGCACCCGGTTTCTCTGGCTCAGGGCGAGGAACCTGAGTCCTCCGCCAGCCCGGGCGGGAGCTGGAGCTGCTGTTGCTGCTGCTTGGCTGGGCAGCAGGCGAGCAAGGCTCCCACGACGCCTTCCAAATACTCCTTATGCCCGGGTTTTTTCTTACAGTGATTTGATCTCCTCCGTACGTCTGCCTCTGACAAAAGACGTTTGAAACATTTACCTCCTGCCTGCAGAATTGGCCTGCACTTGGTATAAGCTTTGTGGACAGGCTCAGTGCTGAGTATGCTTTTTTAGGTAAGGAGTTTTATAAGAGTATCAGGTACCCCTACCTTTCTGTAGCACTCTGCAGAAAACTGTCCAGACCTCAGGAATGTATTTATTGACCTGAAGTGGGTTAGTATAGTATGTTTATTATTCTGTGTATATGTATGTCAGTGACTGCTTAGGACACCACTTCAAGCACACCATCAATTCAAAGTCTTCTGTCCACTTTACAGAAGACTGCCATGAATTGCCAGAGGATTCAGTAATTTACCTGGAATATTTCTTTACAATCACAAGTGCAGGTTTCTTTGAAATAGAACAATTTCCAAGCTGTCTTAACTAAAGTTCCCACAAGGAAAAATATGGGCTAAAAAAGAAAAGAGATATTGTTTCAGAATTCAGAAGAAAGGCTGATTACTAAAAAAGAAAAACAAACAAACAAGCAAAAGACTGAATTTTTTTATGTATGATTTGAGAAATACAATTTCTTTTTTTCCAAAAAAGGGACAATATGATTTTTTGCAAACTCCTCTTTAAACATAACAACCTTTAAATTTTACACATTCCAATCAACAGCTTGAACATTCAGAACACTTGATTTTTATGCCATTCTCATTGTTCTTGTGAGAGGATGGGAACAGGACATATATTTTATTTTTCCTAGAAGAGAGAAACACTTCCTTATTGATCTCCAAGTATGTTAAACATTACACAACCCAGCATGATCTATAATTTCAGTCCAAAATAGTTGGATGCTTCAGGTTAGAATCCAAAAGCTTTAACAGAACTTTGAGAGACCAGCACAAATGGTTCTCTTTGTAGCTTTCCACCCTCAGTTATTTCACTGAAAGGATATTCACTCATCCTGCCTGGATTACACTTAATCCAGTCTATTCAATCTGTATAGATTACAGAAAATTCATTATATTAGGGAATAACATTTTATTCAAATGTCATCCTTAGAATGTCCTAACATTTTGGATTCTGAAATTCAGCCAAAACTGGAGAAGACAGTGGGAATTGTGAGTACCAGTATCTCAAGTTTTAATGAATCCCTAATTTCAGAAACTACAGAATTGAAAGGTAGATTATTTGTAAAATATACCATATTGGGGACTAGATACATCTAGCACCTTTCCTTTCTCTCTCTGTGGATTAATAAATTGTATCTTTTGTCTAAATATCAGCACTTGAGTATTAGGCTTTACTGCTAATGTTGAAGGTACCAGAATGGATAAGGATTTTGTAACCTTTGCAATAGCTCTGCTTGATTTACCACAACCTGGAGCATGTCACAGGCAAGTGTCTCATGTAGAGCCCCACAGTGCTCTGTTCCATCCAGCCCAGCTTCCAGCTTTTTTTTCTCGGAGCTCTCACTGTGCCTGCAGCTGTGCTCAGGCAGGTTAGTAAAGAGAAATTTTTCCTCATATCACCTTCAGGGCCAGAGTTCAGAGGACAATTGCAGAATTAGGGCTGGAATATAAACTGTGGGTCTTTTGTAAGGATACACATCTCCCTTTCTCAGTGTTTGGCAGAGTTTGGGGTCTATTCTGGTCTGTCAGCATAAACTGAAACAAATGATGATGAAAAAGTAAGCAGGATGACAGTGATTGATGGTTTCTACCTGTTGGAGATGACCTGTCCATACTCACTTGTGACTTGGTTGTGCTCTGGCACTTAGTCGTGGTGCACAGGGTCCCATATTTATGATTCCTTTGTGTGTCTTAGACTTCTTGTACTTCCTCTGTCTCTTTGTTACTTTTCAGGAAATGGTTGTGTAGTAAACGAGGCAGCTAGTATTTTATCAGACACTTTGCAATAAAAAGCAAGAACTTTCAAGAATTTTGGGCTTGC
This sequence comes from Lepidothrix coronata, assembly GCF_001604755.1. Taxonomy (NCBI): domain Eukaryota; kingdom Metazoa; phylum Chordata; class Aves; order Passeriformes; family Pipridae; genus Lepidothrix; species Lepidothrix coronata. The sequence goes on from NW_016690199.1 coordinate 8,142,248, forward strand.
TTTCCAACCCAGGCGAGCACTAAAGGTAAGTGACAGTGTGGATTCTCCTCTGTCTAACGAGGTTTGAGAGGTATTTAAGCTTTATTCTGAGAAAGGACACAAAGAGACTTATGTCCACTGCCAGCTGTCTATTTTGACAAGACTTAGAGAAACTAAATATTTTTGAAACTCTATCCTTATCAAATTTAGTTGAAATTAACCACTAAATTCAAAGCTGAGGGGGGACCAGGGAAAGGATGGGAAAGCTCCAACAAAAATTCAATTTTTAAAATTGCCAAATAAAATCACAATTTGCTGTTACAGAGGAGAGGTAAAAATATATATAAAAATTTGTTGTTTCTTAGTAGATGCATCAGGACCATAGTAGTGAAGAGTTGGTAATGGTTGTGCTTCCCAGAATCACACTGGGACTGACATATCACAGAGAAAGACAATTTTAGGAGCTACTTTAGCAGTGCTGCAGGAGGAAGTAAAGTGGATCTGAAGTCTACTTAGCTCATAGCCCTGTTTTATGATACCTCTGTAATACTGGATACTCTCTGTCTAACAAATGTAGACACATGATATGGTTATTCTTACATAGAGAAGAAAGGAGATCCGTTCTCCCTGTATTTGCAAATGATACCTTTATATACTTTGGTAGAAAAGACGTAGTACACATCTAGAATTTCAGGAAGAACTGAGTGAAATTCTGTGTTTATGGATCTCTAGTAGGTTCTTTATCCCATATATATTCTAATTTGTCAAAAAATCCATTATTTTCCAAGAGAAATACAAATTTTTCTTTTTGCATTGACCACAAATATGTGTTGATCTTTGACAGTGATGTTTTATCCAAAAGAGAAAGATGTGGATATCAAACAGAAGATAACATAGTATTATACTTTTGAGGGTTTTTTAAATTTTTTTTTTAAAAGTACAATTTACTAGAGAGTGCCCTAAGTTTCCCTGTTGCACCATTTTTCATAAAGCCAAGTTTCCCAGTGGGTGCGTTAATCATGTGTTTTACACGCTGTCATATCACATAACATTTTGAGTTTGACTTAACCTGGTGTGATATGTCACAATCCTACAGTATGTGTGCCCCAGGGAACTTTAAATCAGTTTGCTGAAAAACACAATTAAGACCCACAGTGAACTGAGTTTTCGTTAAAACTGTACACACACACAAACCCACATATTTTTCTGTGGGAAACAGCACATATTTTCTGTGAAAATATTGGTATCACATATAGCCTTTAGAATTTGCAAAGTAAATTAAAAATAATATTTTCCAATTACTAGATTGTCTAATAAAATTCCTTGTATGTAGTGCAATTTAATACCTGCAACTATTCTTCCCATATATAGTAGTTACACTGATTTTTTTGTGCATCAAAACAATATTAGAAGGGGCACTGGAATACCTGTTTAGAGTGGTTTATCATGGCTTGATGCTTTGAACTTGGAAACCTATGGGCAAATACTTAAAGAATAAAAGCTGCAAGTCAGGAAGGCTCTGAGAAGAGCTGAAGGAAGTATTACACCTTTTACACCTATTTTTTAGCTGACCAGAAAATCCTCCACCATGGTTTTGTGCTGTCAGACTTCAATGGTCTGATGCTGGCTTGTGGGTTGTTTGAACAACCTTCATAGGTTGCTTTGTCCTATGTCCAAAATGAACGTGTTTTCTCTCAAAACTATTTGAAAATCATCTACAGATCAGAACTCTTTATTTCAATATATAAATCATGCAACAGTGGTATGTCATTAAAGGAACATGATCATGACAAACATTAATATCTATTTTACAGGGTATTCACAAATTGTTTTTTCATAACATTTATTCAGCTGTGATTTGGATCTCCAGTGATGCTTCTCATATTTTTATTTTCTTTCATATTTTGTTGATGTATGAGTGGCAATATACTTAAATGGCTTAAGAGCCTTTCTTACAAATCCATTGCATGTAGAAAGTGCAGTTTTAAACACAAGGTGCTACTCCAAGCAGGAAGAAACTGATCTTTATGTTCTAATTCATTTTGCTAGGGTACTTATTTTTATATGAAATGGGATGTATGATTGTGTGCAATAGTAATAATGAAAAAAAGACTAACAAGACAACATACTGCCTAAGCATGTGGCCAGGTTTAACAGTACGTATTTTGACACACATGTAAATACAGGCAGAAGAAAACAAACATGTCTTTTTTACTGTATATGATAGATAGACAAATTCTAAAGGGAAATGACACATTTTGTTATTCATTAACATCCAGTGATCCTTTCACGCAACACCCTGGAGGCTGAATGCAGTGACAGCATAAAAAGGTATACACCCACCAGTACTTGGCATCAGGCATCAAGCAGTTTGCTGGAAAAGAGCTGGCATATATTCCTTGATAATATGTCTCATAGGTTTGTTGGATGGCAGTACACTGAAGTGTCTGACCAGTAAATGACATACCAAAATGCTGACATTTAACCATGTGTGCCTGTTGCCAGTCACTCAAGTTTTCCCCAACTTCTATTAGTTTTCTGCTTGTAACGGTTGAAGTCCACGTTGACAACAAGCTGAGACTAAAAAAAGTGTAAATGCATTTAATATGTGTTATGAAAGACAAAAATACAAATTTACAAGGTAAATCTGGTGCACAGAATTGCATTACACTGTTACAAATGAGATTAGACCTTATTGAAAATTATAGGCATAATAACTACTCTTCATTTGAGATATAAACATATAAATGTAGAAAGTCAAACCTTAATTGTAGAATGAGACAGCTGCCTCCAAACAATACATAGATATCTTGTTTGTGCAATGAAAAGGTACAGGAGGCTGAAGTGTCTTTGTCATGTTCCTTTGTAAGAGTTAGTGTCCCTGGTTGCAAAAAAAAAGATGTGTGTAAAGAAAAACTAAGAAGTAATAATTGCATGTGCATGCAAGAGTTGCTGAAATGGAAATTTTAGAGCACATTTTAGCCAAAAAGGGCTCTAGAGTTAGTCAAGAAGCAGCTTTTCCATCTTCCTCTGTTCAGAGTAATAGGACTTCATGCAGTCCTTGTAACTAAACAGGCAACAAAACTTTCCATTAGGAAGTTAAAAATAATCACAAAATAAAAACGAAAATGCAGACTCGTATATAGAGTTTTATACCATAGTTTTAAGGTAAGTGCTCTTATTTACCCTTCCCAAAGTGTGAACATAATTCTTAATAGCTAAGAATCATTTTTGCAGAACATTATTAATGCAAATATCCTTATGAAGTTTTTATGGAGCACAGTACCAGTAAGGAAGAATATTAGGATGGTAACAGAAAAAATAGGGTGGGAAAGACCTACAGTGGGCCTTACAAGGGAACATAGGGAATTGAACTTGAAATGCATCACATCTATAAACCATTAGTACATTAATTGAAAATACAACCCCAGTGTTTTTGTGCATAAATTTTTAGAAATCCAGGAAAGGCACCAGCTCACATCTGAATTGATGGTTAGTCTCTAGGGTTTGGAATGATAATGATAATGAAAAAAAAATCATGAAGTTATGGCCATAAAAATTAAGCCTTGCTTATACATTACCATCAAATTTAGTCCAGTATTACTACTAGCAGATATTTCACTTCTGTGCCTATTCATGGGCAAAATGTTCAGGGCTACCCCTCATTTTTGTTTACTCACTACTCTAAGTACCATTGACTGGAAACCAACCGTGGAACTGACATTGGCATTATACACAGAAACATCTACTACAATGATGGGCAAACCTGTAAAAAAGCCCTTTGTAAACGTAAAAGAAAGTTACCTTTGTGAACTGCATGGCATAGAGAGGCACTTTGAGCTAAAAATCTCAGTTTGTCATAGTGCAACCTGACTCTGAAATGACTGTCCTAAAAGTTTACCTGACTGGCCTATTTGCAGGTAAACTTCTTTTTCTTCTTGCCTGTAATACACACAGTAGGAACTGACTTTCTGCTCAACACTTCAACAGTAAAGTGATCTGCCCTTTCAGAGCCAATGCTTCCTGAGTGAATTTTGCTTTCCCTTACATGTTACATGCAAAAGGACATTGGAAGGGATTGATGAGCCCAACCGTTGTCAGTCACAAGTGACATCATTTGGGGGTAATATTTAGAAGATTAGTAACATCTGCTTTTTTAATATGGTTAGTAGCAACCCCTCCAGCCTACTTGAACCATATGGGATGCTTTATATGCACAGATAGGCACTGTACACTGCAAAAGCTACACTGGAGAAGAAATGTTTCCTTCAAATAACACAGCTAAAAAAGTGAAATTAAAAGCTGTACAGTCCTTCTTTTTTGGTCAGAAAAAGCAAATGCAAAATCAAAATACTGAAAAAAAGTTTATTTTTAAATTAAAACCTTTACCTTATGACTTCTATTAATAAATATTATTATTATTACTGAAGTGTTTGTATTTTGTGTAAAAAGCATTATTGTTCATGAGACCATCACATTAAGAAAAAGACATTCTGATTTTAAGCACAGCATTTTGGTGATTTGCTTCTTGGTGAGCAAACTATTGTTAACAATTGGGAAGCAAAAACCTGAATAAGTTCACCAGAAATCCAGAAATTCTAGCTATCAAAACCTCCCAGCACCTTATTCTGCTCTTGCTTCCTGGAGTGTAAGCTTCCTATAATTCACTGATCCTAAAAAAAAAAAAAGTGTTTACACCTTTGGGACATCAGAAACAGAATGAAATCCCAGCACTTAAAAATGATAGTGCAAAAGACTGCTTTAATATATTTATGCTGGGAAGACATATTTGTCTAAAAAAAGAGTTGAAGAAAATTGGTGAGCTGTTAGTGGGTTATAAATTAGGGAAAAGAGAAGAAAGGAAAGCAGAATATTTGGGGTATTTTAAATAAATGTTTTTTGCTAATTTTTTTTTCTTGTTTCAGCAATTTGAAAGGACATTGATAAAAGAACATGAACAGAGTTTCCTCTTGTTTGTGGAATATAGATTCCTTCCTTCCAGAGCTCAAAGCAGAAAGGTTGTTTCCAAATGAGCCTCAATAGCTGTAACTCAGTTGCTTTCATTGCAGCATGAGTTTTTATATTGTGCATTGCCTCTTTTCTAATGTCTAGTTTGTACAGATTTCTGAACATTTTTGGCATAGGCTCATGAAAAATGATCTTTTTTTTTCTGCATTCATGTCTAAACCAGTTATATCATGTTGATTATAAAGAACAGAATACCTTGAAAATTTTTTTAAACTAGTTTTTAATATAGTCCTGTGCATTCAAACTTAATCTCTTCTATTTTCTTAATTTCTTCCCTTACAATTTATTACTAGATTGTAACTAAAGAATCTGCTTTGTTAAAACTTATTACACTTTTATAAACTGACAGCTATTATATCTGCTAAAAATGGGTTTATTTTCTAAATATCTGGTCAGAAGAGGTCAGGACTGGCCTCTTCCTCTTCTTGCAAAAACAGTTGGGGCTGATGCAGTTGTAAACATTAGAGTTCCCAGGGGAACGCTACTTTACCTAATGTACTGGCCGAATGGCACGCTTCACTTCCACAACACCTGCTTACAGATTCCTTCCTGCCACTCAAACCCAAGACAGCAGAGCATGGGAAATTGGGAACAGTGATAAAAGCATATACAGAAAAACTTGGGGGGAGGACAACAGAGTGAACAGGAATAGGGCACGCTGAGAAGCATAAGCATACAACGAGACAAGAAAGAGAAAAATGTCCATCATTGAAGAGGTAAATGTTGTCTAGCTAATTGTGGTGGACAATTATCTTTTCATCCAACAAGAGCTATGTGTGGTTTTGATTTCTTTTATATCTTTGATTATACCAGGGCACCACATCCTTGACCCGCAATGAACATTTTTCTCTTCTTAAGAAGTTTTTCAGTGCATTCCCTCGCTATTTTGTCAGAATGGATCATATTATACTTTGTAAACCTTAGGGAAATTTGAGAAAGGTCAGGCAGTTTTGGATTCAGGGTGTCAACACCTAGCCTAGCAATGCAAATAATCACAATTTCAGACCCCTAGCCTGTTTGAGGTAGCGACATTGCTTGAAGAAAGTCTTTCAATGGCTACAGAGTGGTAGTTCTCAACTTCTTGTCTCAAGTAGCTTGATCTGATGGTTAGAGTAAGAGGTCAAACGGCAATAATTCTCATCCTTTACTACACAGCATAAAAAAGCAGTTGATCAAATATGAAGAGGAATCAGACCCACAACAACCTATTCTCTGAAACATCAGTGGGCTAGAGAGCTTATGATTGGCATTTCCTGTTGGGCAGGAAGAGAAATGTATGGAGTGACCTTTATGTCTCTTCTGGATCACTGTAACTCATTAATATCTGTGGTTTTACTAACCCATGGACTCTTTGTGAGCAGAAAAGAACACTATGAACATCAAGACATTGAAGTGTCATTTTCAAGTTCTTTGACTTCCCCAAAGATGGTTTTGGGGGAGTGTGAGATATTTTTAACTGTTTGTTGGTTGGGGATTGTTTGTTTTTGTTTGTTTTGTATTTTTATGTTTGTATTTTTGTTTTATTATTCCTTATTAGGAACTCCAGAGTAATTGAGTATGGTCTTTTCATTGATAGCAAGTAGACAGATAACATTAAAAGCTCATTTCAGGTGCTTTCCTTATATTATATTTTCACTTGACCGACTACTCTTCTTACAAGAGAAAATTGTGGTGGAACAGAAGCAATGGCACAGGCTGAGAACTGACATAGCTATATTATGACTAGGATACACTATCTTGTGTCATTCTTTCATTGTCTCTGACGAGCAGGATTTGTCCCTTTCTGTTTCTCTGAATTCCTCTTCGCGTACCCCGGCCTGAGAAGGCAGACTGGGAGAAGGGCTTAAATGCTGTACAAACAGGATGAAATGCTGGGATCTACTTGTGGCATGTCTGTAGAGATGGTGTGAGGTTGTGTGGTTGACTTCTATTTTGTTAAGGGGATAACACAGTTTGATTCCATTCGTGGTGTTTCAAAGGACTCAGAAGGAATAAAAAGACTTTTAGCAACCTAAATTGACAATACACTGTGACTATTTTTTTTTTACCATCTCTTCATATTCCAGTCCTGGCTTGAGTTGATCACTATGCAGTTACTGGTACTGCAGTAGGTTTCTTGCATACTGTTCTTGGCCCTTGTGCTCATCTTCAGATATGTTGTACATCAGGAGTTTCTAGTGACAGTTGACATCTTCACTGGAACAACCATGTCAGGTACTGTGAGCGATTTATCTCCATTAAACTTCATTCAGCAGGCTGGTATTTATGTCTCATTGTTTCTCATTTCAGTGTAAAGGCTGTAGTTGCCCAGGTAACTTCTCGCAGATTACTAGTGTGAAAAGTTCTCCTCAGATTATTCTCTCCATGAAGAAGAAGGTGTTATCTATAAATGTGGACTGCAGGTTGGAGGAATATTTAAGCACTGTTACAAATACCAAATAAGCCTTGTCTCTTTTCTAGAGCAAAGTGGATACATATATTACTAATCCTTAAAATTGAGGTCCAAACTTCTTCTCTCAGGTTGTTTTCTTGAATACTGAAAATAAACAGGATCAAGCCACATTGCCCAGGTCTCAGTTTAGGCTTTCAGAGAGTTTGGATTTCAGATTCATACCTTTAGGTTGTATCCACACTAACCAATCACAGGAGTTGTTGAGCTGCAGGACACATAAAGACAACATTCCTTGTGAGTGAATGAAAGAAATTTTACCCAATGGCTTTTAAAAGAGCTGTTACCAGCAAATTCATTTTATTTTTGGCCTTTTCAGATTTTGCTTATGAAATATATGAATCAACACAAATCAGCTACTGTTCAGCAATCCCCTGCATTCTTTTTATGAAATATAAGATTTTCTTAGTGGTATCAAAGCCAATACCTCTTAATGGAGCTTTATTTTGGAGCTACATACATTATTAGAGCCCCTTTGATTGTACTGTTAATTGCTTTATAAACCTATTGCCCATGTGGAATTAAAGCAATTTCATAAAAGACAAATAAGGGTATAAATTAAATATTAGAAGGTCTGAATAGGAAATAACTATTTATGCAGAACAGCTTTTGTTCTCTGTTCAATCTTGCTTGCTTAATTTTGTCAGCTCCTTCTGGTGGCACTTCGATTTACTGCTTTTGAAGTCAACAGCACCAACCTTACAGTATATCATTGAGGTCTGTAAACTGTTAGGCCCAGAGAGATTGGGCAGTTTATTTTCCACATACCCCTGACATGTCAACCATGTGCATCAATATGATTTGCACGCTGAGCACCCACGGACTAATAACAGTGTCAAAACTTGCCTTTTGCCAGCTAGTGCAGCTAGCATTATGTTTGTTACTGGGAAAATGTCCACGTGAAAAACAGCCTGGCCCCAATTTTCTTCAGTTTCTACTCTTTTTTACAGTATTTATATTAATTGGCTTCCCTGGAGATGATCCAAGTCACTCTTCGTGATGTTCTACGTCTCACTTGAGCTGTGGATTTAGTTCGACAAAGAATTCTATATTTAAAAAAAAAAACAACAAAAAACACCTCAAACAAAATAATTTATGAGACTGCAAAGAGAGAATAGACAGAGACCAAACCTCCAGACAAATGGAAAACTTATCAACAGGTCTGTTATATGAATGTCTCTACGAATGTGCAGTGAGTCAGCTGCTCTACAGTAGCTGCTTGTGCTCATGCTGATAGCCCAGTATTATGCTACCAGATATGTGCTGGAGAATTAGTGGACAGATGTTTGTGATACTTGTGTTGCAAGTTCTCCCCCCACCTCACCTCATTAAAGCGTGTCAAGTTCAAATAAAACAATAGAAGGGGAAATTTCTCCTGATTTCTGCTTCAAAGACCTTACACAGCCTGTGTTCATCCAAAGTTTCTCATTATGCAAGGCTATTTGCTAGTAAAGGCAGCTAGAAAGGCCCTCAGACTCATGAAAACTGAGGTACTGGATGGGTTTTGATACTCGTGTGAGTCCTGTCACTTTAATGAGCTGACTGTAATATTTGTAATATATATTTGATAGAGATTTAGTGGCAAGTGAAGTCAAATATAAAGCCACTTCTGTACCAACATCAGAAAAAATACCAAATAGACAAAAAAGGATGGAAATTTTTAAATAAGGTTTTAAAAAGCCAATGTAAAGAAATCAAAATACATGTAATACATTTAGTCTATCACAAAATGTATGGAATTTTTTTGTTTCTTTCTCTCCAGCCACCTGTCTCTCTTTTCAGTAGACTATCTTCTGGAATATCCCCTTCTTTTTTTTCCACATCCAAATTTTTTTCATCAGTACTTAATTTCTTTAAAGCCAGGAGTCCAAAAAACAAAGACTTTTTTTAAAGATGGATGAACTTGAAACTGAAAGGTATCTTCAAAAAAGAACACTTCCCTCAAAACATGTTTCTCTCTTTTCTCTGCCTTCAAAAACCAAAATAGGAATCAGAAAGTTTGCAAGTTTTGACAGTGTTCAAGTAAAAATCTGAAATTTAGGCCATTTCCAGGTTGATTTCTGTGCTCAAAAAAACCCTGCCTGAACTGAATGTGAATCCAATTGCAATGACTACCTTCTCCTCCTCTAACTGTCACTTGCTACTGTTCTGTAATATCTAAGTCAGGGAGTTTGTGAATTAATTATAGGGGGGTGTATTTTCTTTTTCTGAAGAACAGTGAAACTAACATTTCTCACTTCAAGCCTGCCAATGTCATTACATGCACATCCTTCATTCCTTTACGATCAGATTGGAGCCTTGCTAAAATTTTCTAAATCCAGATTTTCCATTCAGTCAGCAACACAGTGTCTGACCATGTACAGAACAAAATCACTGAACTTTCTTGATTTTTATTTTTTTAATAATGTAGTTTCAAGTGCTTTAGACACTAATTACACAGCAATGGCAGCCATTGCCTAGCTGGATAGGCTTAAAAGCTTCATGCAAAATGCTGATTTGCAAATTAACTTGCCTTGGCAACCAGGAGAGATGTCAATTTGAAACTAAGTGGCAGTATATCTTTTCACCTCAAAAGGCCAGGACTTGCTGAAAAGTGATACACACATTCTCATGATGAAGGATTTGTTATGCTATTGACCACTGACATAAGTAAGTAAGAAACCATTATTCTGAGGACAAAAATAAAAATAAATCAAAGCTCACTTTCCAGCTGTCTATAAG
>NW_016690199.1:8152434-8208981 GCF_001604755.1 Lepidothrix coronata
AACTTGCTATTGATGCAATTTCTGGCTAAAATTACCTAGACATTTGCCAGCTGCTTTGTCAAAAGTGAGGGTCTGTTTATTGAAGGCGCTCTTGCTACTTGACCAACCAGTGATAAAATCCAAAAGGAAACCTTGTTTAAGCCTCTCCTTACAAGTAGGGACACCAAAAGAATTGTACACGGACACATGCACAAATCTACACCCTGTTTATTCCTTTTAAAAAACCTCTGTTTGCAAACATGATCTTTATATTGCATTTATGGGGTGTTGTATGGCGTTAGGGTCAGACACATATAAATTTCCCCACGAAACTGAGAGCTTATGTTGGTTGGATTGAAACCGAATGACATGATCATGACTTGGATGGGGCTGTGCAGTGAGTGGCAAACAGCAGTACTATTTGCATCGTGGTGCATCATCTCACTATGAGGCCACAGTGAAAAGGCTCTTTGTTCTGGGAACCCAGCCCAGACAGAGGAAATTGTGGGGCGAAGAGATGAAACTTCTCTTTCTTTGTCTGTCCTCAAAGCTTGTCAACCCTGAGGTTGCTGTGTGCAAGCTCTGGCTCCTACAGGGAAGGGAGGTGGCTGACAGCGACGTGGAGCTCAGACCAGTCTCGCTTTCCCTGTAACATTTAGTTCCTATATATCTTCTTGATCTCTTCCTTCTAGGTGAAAGCTATATTCCAACAGGAACAGCCATCCTTGGCCCTTCAGGATGATCGTCGAAGTAACCACATGGTGTGACTGGGAGTCCCTAGGGATGTTCTGGCACATCGGTGCCCCGGGGCTCACTCTGCAGGCATCAACGGCAGCGACTAGTGAGGGATGAGCCCTGCTGCAGGACTTCCCCCTGCAAACCTGAGAGGGGACAGGAACCCAACCTCACCTTGGGAGTGGTGGTTATTCAATACCCACATGTTGGACGGGAGATGTTTTTCTCAGCCCTTTCAACTCTGAAAGCCACGTTTATAATTCATCTGAATTTTTTGGAGAATGAGAAGGAGACAAATAGACTTTTCGGTTTTGCTGAAAACCCTATGGTTTAATGGTGGCATTGGACATGGAAAGCCCAGGATCAGGTTCCTCCTCTAGCTGACTCTGAGTAATCACAACTGCAAATCAGTGACAAAAATTAGTAAAATGTGATTCATGTTGAGAAAGGACTTCAGTCTATGTCTTTTAGTGTCCCTGGTTGTGGTACACAGACGTACACTCATATATGTGGGCATTTTCTCCAAACTGGTCTAAATGGTTTGTGTTTTCTTCAGAAAAAGAAGCAAAAGCAAATCAAACAAAACTAGACATGAAGTCCTGAAGATTAATGTAGCATAGAATTATTGTCCAGCTTTAGTTGCTGGTGCAACAATTGATGATTAGAATTCAAAAATTCATACCCACATGTATTCTTCAATTTTTGTTTATAATTTGTCCTCCCAGCAGATCTTCCTTACAGTAAGTTTATTTATCAGAGTGTTCATGGAAAGTAGAGCCCAAAGGGGATGTAAATCCAAAGTAAGTGAATTTGTTTAAATATTTAAATCAACATTTGTGTGATGTATAATTCCAGCTCCAGTCAGCATTCTGGACTAAAGTGGGATGGAAAATAATTTTCAGAAGAAATTTTTAAAGATGGAAATTAATTACAATTCAAATATCCAAACTGTACTATGTAAAGAGTTATTCTTACTTCTATTTTGAATCGTGATGTTTTGTTAACATCTATTACAAAGCAGTATTTACATGATTTAAAAATTGTAGTTAAAATTCAGTATTTAAATTCAGTGACAAAAATCTGAGCATAAAGTCAAACTTGAAAAATGTTTCTAGGCTTTCAATTTTTTTTTTTAAAGTTACAAAACAAACAAAAAAACCAACAACAAAGCAATCAAAAAAAATTTTTTTTTAATTTTGGTTTGTTAGAAACATGTTAAATTAACTTTAATATTTTCCAAAAATATTGAAACATGTTCCTAATCTAATGCAGTGAAACTTTGGTTATAAAGCCTGTGTAAATGCAATATATTAATGTTTTTTCATCCAGAAAGGAAAATATATGAGAACTTATAAGTGGACTAGCCCTGTTGCTTAGTATCAAAATGTTGCCTCTTGGTTTTGAAAAACAAAAGGAAATATTTTTAACTACTAAAAAGTCTGTGAGGTGGGTGGGGAATTTTGGGAGGATGACTGCAAAACTCCATGCTCACCCCAAATGTATTTCCGTGCAGCTGTACACTTTTTTGTTATGAATTCCTTTTAGCCATGTTTGCTGCTTACCTGCAGCAAACGCAGCAGGAATTAAAACCATCTATGTCTGCTGCAGTTATTTCAATTCTTTTCTTATTAAATGTGTGTTTCAAATGACTGGCACCACAGATTACATTCCCAGTAGACTCTTAGACTTTTGCTTAAATTCATGTAGATCGGGAGTTATCCTAAAATCAGCAAGACATTCTCATTATGTAAAGTTAAGCATATATTCAAGTGTTTTTATTATCAGGGCTAATCCATAAAATTGAGAAGAAAATAGAATACACGAATATACAACATTTCTATAGGAACCTATAACTGTATAAACAAACTGGATGAGTAGATTAAACATTAATGGTGAGTGTGTATGTATCATACGTATTTGTATTAAATTGTTGAACTCACTAAGTTTTTTAAATTGGCATCATCAGTGCTAAATACATGCCAGAAATAATTATATGACTTCTTTTTCTTCCCAAAAGTGGGCTGCAGTAATACCTGTTGCAAGGAGATGTGATTAATGTTGTTTGGGCCCTGTGGCATTATAGTTTTTATTTATTTATTTCTGAGAGAATCCCTAATCCCTGCTTAATTTTATGAACTGTCAAAATGATTCTAAATATCTCTCTGGTTTGCATTTTCACCTCAGGACAGGAGTCCAGAGGTACAGATTTGTTGTACAACAGTGGACTTCAGGCAATTTTCATCTTTTAATGCCTACAGCATCCAAGGTTGAATTTGCAATAATCACCAGATTATCTCTAAAGGATCTTTCTGTTACACTTGCAAATAGTTCTGCAGGAAAATGCAAAAGATATAGAAGAAAAATAATTGATTAGATGCAGGAGATCATTTTGTCATATAATCCCAGATGGAAAAGAAAACAAATGTGGATTTCTTTTTTTTAATGACAGCTGAAAGATACTATGGGAAGGATACTTGCTATTCTGGTTAAGTCGTATTCTGGTCTCAGTCCTCTGGTTAGACCTTAAAATGCAGTAAGAAAATGTGCAAAAATAACACTCTAGCTAGAATTTTATTTTAGAACAGGAATAGATTGTTCAAGTGGTGTGTACAACCATGACAGCTAACAAAGTAATGTGCCTACACTGCTATTGATGTGGCAGGTATGAGAAAAAAAAGAGATATGGATATAAATTAACTATAGGTGAGATTATTATTATTTTTAATAGAATATGAATATAGTTTCATTATATTTTAGGAAGCTATGAACTAATTGGGTGATATTTAAAGTCAGAAAAGGAAACAGAATATGGCAACAGATTCCCCATAGTAATTGTGTATTTGAAAGACAGGTGATGGGAACCATTAAGATTTAATAAGTGTTGGTAAATAATTTACATTTATTATTGGTGTCATAAATGAGATCTAATTCAGGTATAATTTGTGGGCTGTGAAAATTTTCTGTAGTTTGTATTTTACTAAGAGATTGAACCTCATTTCTTTCTCACCTCATTTCTTGCCCATATTATAACAAATTCATTCTCACCAAAATAAATGATCAAATCAAGGAAGATGGAGTGAAAACATTTGTAGGGTGTGCCTTTGAATTGAAATGTTCTTTCCTTTATGCAGTGTTTAATCTTGCATAGATTTTAGCATTTTAAAAATAAGGTGAGGCATCATTTGGTGGCCCAGGACAGAGGATGGATGGCAGTTAGTCTGCTAGCACAGAAGCTCTAATATGTGAAATTGGGCCATGGGCAGCCACGCATATTTGTCAGTAAAGGGACCAAGAAGGGATGGCTCCATGGGAACGTCAAAAGGCAAAAAGAATCGATCACAGTTTCCGTGGCTGGACACTTTGCATGTTTAGGGGAAGTCAGTGCCTAGTGCAGAAGGAAATTGAGAGTTGAATTACATGGTTAAAAGATAAGTGCTCAGGAACGACCGAAGAGAAACAAGTAAAGATTTTTCCTACCTCTAAGGATGTAGGAACATCCTATTGATCCAACATCTAAGGGATCAAGCTACGGTTGGGGTAATAGAAAATAATCCAGAGGGATAAGACCTGTCTATTGCACAGAAAAAACAGCAGTTATTATTGTGAACTAATATACGATACTGAAGTCACCCTGGATAGCCTGTTTCCTATCAGGCATAAGTTGGACGGCTTGGAAGAACAGCATTCAATCCGTCTCCTGTAGAGTTTTTCTTGGTGCTTAGAAGTGCAGACTGTCCCATGCACCTTTTTCTGTAGTTGGAGGAAAGAAAAAAACAGCACTTCTTTTCTCTGAGCTCCACCCAAAGCAGTATGAAAGAGACCAAAACTTATGAAACTGGACAATAATTAAAACAGAGCCAGCAGTGGAAGAGTAGAACATGAAATCTTTCTGAAGCAGCATACATATCTACTCCCATGCTGCTGCTGAGCACAAAATGTCATAAACTGAGGAAAGCCGTGCTTTCTTTCTGAAGATCAAAATATTTTTTTTTTTTTTTACTTGTAAGTAGTTAGTACTGTTGAAATGAAAGTTAAAAAAACCCCAAACAAACCAAAGCACAAACCAAAGCACAAACCAGAATATTGAAGCTCTTTCTACTTTTTAGTTGCATGTTTTGATGAATGCAGGAGAAAGCATTCGGGAAATTTGAAATTGGTAAACTAGGTGATCAAATTATGATATTTGGTCAGATATATAGAGACATTAGGTAGTCATGAAATATTGATGATGCGTTAAAGGTATAAGACTAAGGCAGAACACTCCATTTGTTTGTTTTGTTTGGCCAATATGTTAAGTAGAATAACTTATGAGAAACGTTAGGATTCATCCCTTCTACTCCTTTTGTTAACAGGTTAGCACTCGACCAATTCACATATATGAGGCTTTATGTATTATTAATCAAAAGAGTTAAAAGTCAATCCAATCTGGTTATATACAGTAGTTCTCATGGTTTTCAAACCCTTAAATAATTTATGGTGTCATCACTTTCCCAGTGGATATCAGGCTAGTTGAGTGTCTGGAATCAGAATCCCACTGGGAAAAAAAGCAACATACTCAGAAAAAGTAGTAATTTTTTTTTTTAATAATAGCAACTCCAGCTTATTGTATCATCACTATGGGTCTCTAGAGAGATCATTTCTCTGAAAGAGAAGTTTTTCTTATAGGAACCCTTTTGGGATCAAACAATCCTGCCAAATCTATACCTACACATTGTTCTAACTGACTAAGGCAGTGTGTGTGTGTCGAGCACATATAGACATTTGTTCAGGTTTTTTTGAAGCACTAAGCACCCACAGTTGATCACTGTAATCTGAAATGGCTTCTTTTTTTTTTTTGTAAATATGTCTCAAATTAATTCAGCCATTTTTGATTATGTGAATACTGAGGAATCTACTTTTGAGATTTTTTTAATCCTTCTAGGTATTCAAGAATATAATAAAAAAGTAATTTAAAATAATACATTCTATTTAAAATTATACTAGAGAAATAATGGCATTATTTTATGTGATAGAATACCATAGTCTGACTCCACAAGTAAAGGACTTGACTTCTATTATTGAATAGACTGTTACCATATATTTAACATATAACCTCCTTCCAGAATTAAAAACCTCCTCTCAACCCAGAAACTCATATATTTTTTTCCATGCAAAACAAGGTCATTGAAGGCCAGGTGTATCTGACAGGTACTCTGCTAGTTCCCCAACAGATTATGAGGTTTTATACCTCTTTTTTTTGTGCTGTATCTTGCAATCAATGTCCCATGCAAAACCTTTTTTTTTCTCCTTGAACTTCTGAATAAAATAATCAGGAAACATCAGTGAAGAAAATTGTCTCCTGGTCTTTTAACAAAGCTGATTTTCCCTTCAGCTGCCAGCTCTCCACACTCACTCACTTCAGCTGGGTCCACAACTTTTCCTGACTCTTCCTGCTGCATCCAGATCCTACTTTCTAAAGGTCTAAGAAACTTTGCTTCCTGACCCTTCATTGCAGCCTGTACAGCTGATAACAGAATCAAGTGAATGACAAGGATGCATTTCTACATGCAGGCAGCCAGCCAGCCTAGAAATATTCTGGCTGAGTTTCAGAATTATGTATTTACGTAAATTAAGACTGGCCTTAAATGTAAGTAAGTAAAGTAATCTCTCTGCAAATGTGAGATGTTTGTCATGTCATTATGAACTGAGTCTGAAAAAGTTTGGTAGGTGAAGGAGGTGGATGTTTCACTTGTAGAATCAGGATTTGAGTCCCTTATTCCTTTAAAAACAGAGACAAAAATGGAAACATAAAATGTAATATTATAAAACATAAAAAAAAAAGTGAAGGATTTAGGTGCATGCATATCGTAAAATTCCCTCAGTACCACTAACTCAGCTGTATTGATGACACGTATTGACTCATATTCTGCTTTCAGCAACACTTGTGTAAATCCAGGGTACTGCAACTTCAGTCACTTCGGAGCAATTGCTCTTGATTTACACTCGTGTAACTGACAGCATTTGACCCTTAGACTATACATATATCTTAAATTATGCATTTAGCTTCCTGAGCCACAACTGAACAATAAGGCAGTATATATATCATCCGGTATGTACCATATATCAGCTTAATGTGGACATTTTAGTTTTGCAATTCTTCTACTCTTGTGCTGCCATTCTCATACTTGAAAGGGTATTAAATTTTTCACATACATATATATATATATATATATACAGACACACACATACACACACACACACGCATGCACTTTTAAGAAATTTGGTGATTCTTAGATCATGTATGGCTCCAGAAAGGTGTGCACTTCTGTCATCTTTCCTAAACAATGTGTGCAAAAATGGTTGAGAAGTGCATGAGTGTTTAAATTGATCTTAATTAGCACTCTCCAGGTGATCAGAACCGATCTTACTGGTCACAAGGGTATTCCTCTCTTAGTTCCCAATCTATGAACAGGCACATGGCTTCCCACTGAACATGTGAACACATAAACACAGGATTACTGAGATGAGGGAGAAGAACAGAGGTTCCCTGTGTCCTGTGTTGGTTTTGGCCATGTTTATGAAGCAATTCCTCTCTTCATATGGTAGGGTCACACCTGAGAAGCTCTTCTTTTTCCAGGGTAATTCTGCCTGGATTTTGCAATATCAACCTTATCTTGCCAATGCTCTGCCTAGTGCTGACTTGCAAAATGATTATCCTGCAACCACATTCCCAGAAACTTCTGCTGAAGAAAAAAGGTGCTTCAGAATAGCTCAAGAGATAAATAACATACTGACTTGGTCACTCTGCGTTAACTTCTGAAGACAACTGCTCCTGAACAACTCCAAAACATAATGCCCCAAAATAAGTAATCTGTCCTACTCTCACTCTTTATGGAACAGGCACACTGTAGCTACAGTGAAGATGAGGCCAAAAAGCAGAGAAATGCTATAGATCTTTGGAAACTTAGAAATGTTCTCAAGTTTTTACCTCCATTTTTCTCTATGTAATATTGAGCACTGGATTCTAGTAAAATAACATTCCCACAGACTCTTTTTTCTAAAGGGCTTAAACCTGCAGAGCCTGTATAATTTCTGTGGTTCCTGCAGGCTTCCAAAAGGCAGATATACTTTGGAAAAAGATTAAAAGAAGCAGATATCTTTTAGAATTTGATAACTAAGAAATGAAAATAGAAATTAATTTTATTTGTAAGCAAAATCAAAAGGAAAAAAGAAGAAAGTTAACAGAAAAGCAATAAAGTTCTGGACAGTTCACAAGGTCTAGCAGCCTGTGGGCCAAACAATAAGCAATTTGTTGAGGAAGAGAGAATAAAGACATTCTTTCAGGCTGGCCGGCTGGCATGGTGAGCTGCCCATTGTGCTGCTGGCTGTGAGACCTGGGATTAGGGAACAACTCAGGTTCCCAGGCTTGGCACCAATGGAAACTCAAGTTTATGTATTTAGTCTTTGAACAGAGAAAGAGGTCACAGTTCAGTACCATTTGAGAGCTGATCTACCAAGCAGCAGTAGTACTGGCTCCAGAGGGTGAATGTTCATCTGCCCGTTTGGTCAAAGGTGAGCTGCCCTAATAATGCCTCTAGCAAGGTAGAAAAGATAAAAAAGCTTGCAAAGCATAGCTGGGATGGTCTTTCAAGTGATAGACTCCAGTGAAAAGGCAAAATACAATCATAATGACAGTCTGCTGTATGAGAGTCGCCCAATGGGTTAGAATCGAATAATGTAATATAAAAAACCCCAACATTTAAAATATTCTTATTAATATATCTATGTGATTTTTTTTTAAAACCAGATATATTTCTGCATTAAGAAAAGCAAACTTAGAGAAAGAGAGGGTGCTTCTTTGTTATACTAAAACTACTTTTTTTTTCCCACAAAACTCTGATATTTCAGAGTTTTTTAGAAATCTGCATTTCTAAAAAGAAAAAAAAGGCAGAAAAGTAAGAACAAAGTAATAAACTCAAAATAGTTATAAATAAAGCATATATTGCAGGTTTAGGCACACAGAATGCATTCCTCAAGAGTCAATAAATTGGAAAAACAAAGCTACATTAACAGGTCTAGTGTCCAGAAACTATTTCATTCTGAATTCTGTTCTTTGCTGGTACTGTTACTGTTCATGTTTTGATATTTTTATGAATATCTAGGTGAATTTTAATAAAACAATGATCCAATCTCCTGCTCATACTTAAAAATTAAAATTCATTGAGTCATGTACATTAGAACTCTACCCTTCCTGCTCTTTTCACTTCCTGAAAATACTCAAAGGATTAAATTTTTCCAGAACATGTCTCAGAAAGAAATGTTGATGCTTGCATGTGTGAATGTGAATCTTAAAAGATGTAGAATGAAAGGTACACGTAAGAATCTCAAAAAATCAAAACAACCAAGTAATCAACAACCAACAGCTGCATCACTCAGATGTTCATGCTCACTCTGTGTAGAATAAGGAAGACAAAAGTGCAGTTAAGAAAACAGGAAGCTTTACTGTACATTTTTATCTAATGACTACAGTGGAGATAAATGCAGTCTGCTTATGAGCATCTAGTGGACAGAAGAAGCATCTAAATTCGTCACACTCTCTGGGGTGTGAACTGAGTCAAGGTAGCAGAGTCAGGCCTTAGGAGAATTGCTCATTAAAAACATTAAGTCCAGTTCTACCCTCTTCAGATAAACAGAAAGCTTCAGTCAGATTTTCCTGGTAAGAAGCTTTCAGGAGTAGCAATTTAAAAAATCTCCAAAGCACAATGTTGCATGAGGGCTTGTGATTCCCTCCGCCTTTTGATTTGACATTAAGCTCTTCTGTTTTAATATTTTTCTCTTCTTTCCAGATAGAGAAAAGAATTTTTTTTTTTACAGAATGAGACCACAGGGTAACCAGGCTGAAGAATTGTTATAACAGACATTATGAAAACTTGTAATTATTGGTTTGAGATTCCAACACAAGACAAAATGACACTTTGGTGTTTCAATTCTTCAGCTTATGTTGATGTAAACCAAGCCCCATGTCCAGCCCAGAACTGGAAGATAGCCCAGCAAGTGAGCCAGAGGGCTTGCTCTCAGAAGGGTATTTCTGCGTTCACTTCTGGCCAGTGAACTCTGCAAACTGCTTGTCCTTGAGTTCTTGTGAGTTTTCAAGAGAGCTTCCTTAATTGGGAGAATTTCTTAAGTCAACTGAATATTAAGCCTTCTCACCAGTAGGAAAGTTGGAGAGAGAGAGGAAGGATGCTCCCTCAGTTTTGGTGGGAGTCTGAACACCTGGCATCAGAGGAGAACCACCAAATTCTCCTCACAAGGAACTCAGTGACAAACAACATGAAGAGTCAGCTGCTTGGGCAGTGATGTTTGGAGGTGACATAACTTTAGAAAACTTGCATCTGATGAGGTCATGGAACTTGCTATGTAGTGTACTGTTGCTTCGTCTGGCCTATATTGAACAGGGTCAGTGCTTGACTTGAAAATTTTTTGGAGGAGATACCACATCCTCCTTTAGGCTTTAGCTGCACCTGGTAGCAAAGGAAAGTGGGAACACTACCTCTGCTGTGTCTGAGTATCGCTGTGACAGTAACATGAAATAGCAGCAAGTGATCACCTACTTTGGGGAGCACAGTTCAGATTAACTTTGTGATGAACCTGAAAATGTGTTTGAAATTCTGAAAAACCCTTCAAGCCTTCAAATGTGAGAGAATAAATATTTTACTAATGAACTTTTTCTCTTTTTCTTTTTTTTTTCTAATTTCAGTATACATTCACTTTATGTTTTCCATCTCCTTTCTTCTTGGTCTTGTTCTGCTTTTCATGTTTACTGTAATTCTGCTCCCCTCCAGTGTCAGTTCTCACACATCTCCCATTTTTGCATTTTGATGCATGCTTGTCCTACAGACTTCTATCACCTGCATGTCCCTGGTATAGGCCCCAGATGACACCCCTCCCTTTTTCTCTTGCTGCCTCTCTCTCTTTCTCAGACCACAGGGGCCACACGATCACCACTTTCTCAGTGTGGCATTTCCTTCTGTGCGTTGCTCTCACATGGTGTTTATCTCTCGGAAGGATTGCAACTACCGATAGCATCAGTGGAACTGTATCTGTCTAGGAGCAGATGTCTACCTCTGTCATATCATCTTAATTGCCCTGCTGTGGCTCACCTACCAGAAGCCTTTTTTTTTGCTGTCTTACTTTTTTTTTTTCCTTTTTTTTTCCCCCTCCAATTTTGCAAATGATTAGTTTAAAACTAGCGGGACTCAGCTTATAGTCATAGGACTCATCTGGGCATATTTAATCTTGTAAGGAGAGAGAATCCCTTCAGTTCCAAACCTGGTGGACAGTACTTTTTAACGCCTTTGAAGTTTTTTCTTATATTTTCATTTTATAATGAATTAGGTAAACATTGCTGAAAGAGAAACTAGAGAAGTAGGAAATTATAAAAATATCAGTCAAAACCAAAGTGTTACAGTCTGGACTAGGAGGATAAGCAAGCAATGTAAATAACATTACTATTTATGACAGAGACATAGTCTAACCTGTTTCTAGGGTGTTGATAATTTTGAGTTTGATTTTTTTTTTTTGACAGAGAAAATTGAATCACATAGCACTTCACAAGATTTTTCTATGTAAAAAAATTGAAAGGTATTCATTTGGCAGTCTTAAATATAAGTGATCCAAATTATACCTTTCAGTTTTTTTGGTATAACACCGATCAATAATAAAATATGGATGTATATTAGTTTGGGACTAAATTTTAGTCTATGGGGGAAAAAAAAAAAGAGAGCTGGCAAATGATTTATCCATATTCTACTGTAACTACTTTAGGCATTTGTTAGAGGGCTGAGAAAGCTACACTTCAGTTATCTATGTTCACCATATGAGGAAGATAGGTTTGAAAGGTATCCAGGCTTCAGTAAGCTCAGGTTTAGACTTAAGTTCATAATAAAGTTTTAATCAATTTTCGCTTGGATTTTTGCAATTATGTTGTGGAAATGGCTTATGATTGACCTAAATTATATTAATCCAATAAATGTTTGGTCCTTTTGATGAAGTAACACACAGTACTTTTAAAAGGTGTATACGTACCAATATACACATTTACTAACTGTGATAACTTAAAATTAATCAGACATGCTAGTATATAAACCACTACAGTTATTTCCAATTATGGGCAATACAAATCAACAGAAAAATGTACCAGGCTAGAAGAACTTTTATGCATATAAATACATAAACCATAATTTGCATCTCCCATACTTAATTTGCACCTCCCAGCCTTTCTCATTTTTTTAATAAGAAGACATTTCCAACGCAGGATGGGAATATCCTGGGCCCAACGTCAGGAATGTGCCTTCCACATGACAGTTAACTTCTACTAGAGGTATTTACAGAAATTTTGGCAAAGTTAATTTAATTTTTTATTCTTTATCCCCCTCCCCCCCTCACTGCATGACTATTATGCTTGTTTTGCGACACTTAACATCATCTTAAGATGTCTCCTCACTTCTGCAGTGCTTTGAGAAAAGTCAAAGCTCTTTGTGCTCTATTTCAGGCACTGCAGTAATAAGAGTTTCAAAATAAACCCAATTCAGTACAGAACCTTCATTCGAATTTTTTTTCTTTATTGTTTCACTTCAGCTCTTTAATATAGACTAAATTTAGTCCAAAATTGCCCTTGCAAATACAGTATCTTTTTACTCATCATAATCATTTCCGAAGTGTCAGCAAAACAGTTTTTTTTTACAACAGGAAGAGCAAACTAATACAGTTTTGGGAGGTGAGCTTCAATCTTTCTTGGTATCTCATCACAGCCGTTAATTAAATTTCATTTGATAATATTTACCGCAGGTCATGTTGAACCCTCCACCCTCCCCTATACAGACATACACACACATACAGACACAAAAAAGTCAAACCTCAGGAAAGAAAGTGAAGATTTGAAATCTGTTTACAATTGTAGCAGTTCTACTTTCAGATTCCTCACTTGATTTTGAGAATTCTTAATGGTAAAACAACACAACAGAAAGTAAGCTTTAAGCAAGGTAGTGTTACCGTCAGGTAAATTTTTGGTAAATATAAATGATTGATATTCAGTAGTTAAAAGTCACCACATAAATCCAACAAAAAGCCCTAAGAATGAGCCCCAGTAATTCTACCTGGAAATATAGGTAAAATTACAAACTTCAGCTAAGAGTGTGGGCCAGACAGATACCTCCCAGAGGCTCTCTAATCCTGGAGATAAATGTAACTCTTTATCTGCCTTTCTCTTTAGCTTCAAAGGTCTCTAGACATTTAAGCTTGATTTTAAGCAAGTGTCCCTATTTCTGTAGAGAGGTCACTTTTATCTGCCCACCACAGCAGTACCAGGAGGTACCTACATTCTCTAAGTTCCTTAGGATCTGACCTAGTATTCTGTTAATGTCCATCATTTACAGAGATTATATTTATTTGAATATTTGAGTTCTAAAAGTTCTGGAAAGTCTAGATATCTTTTCATTTAATTGCAATAAGCAATAACAGTTAGAAATAATTTTTGCTGCAAAATATTTAGGATAAAGTGGTATACTGACTAATTCTCCTGGTTGCCTTGGAAGACACACAACAGTCATAGAGCCCTTCTCCAGCTCTACCATTGATATTCCATGAGGTTTTTTGGACAAGTGACTAGGCTTTTCTTATTTTTCTATTGTCCATTGGAAAAAAGATGTTAATCATAAAACTTTTTTTCTCCACCTCTTTTTTTTTTCTTTTTTAAATCTTTGCTGATTAGATTTGATGTCTTTAAAAGACTGACACAAGTTTTTGTGTGTCGGCAGAAGTAGGCTGTACCATATCTTAGAATTTCTAGTCATTCTATAATACAAGTGATAAGAATAGTAAATATCTGAATGATTAATTGATGTGGAGAGAAATTTGCAGCTAATCTTAAACCTCAAATGAATCCAAATTGTGTAGATGGCAGTAGTCCAGATATTCAAAGCCGTATCTGAATTTCTTTCAAGTATGAAATATTTGGGTAGTTCAAGCCCAAAGGACTTAATTATCTTCATGACTAAACTTGTAGTATCTCCATGGAACTGGAAATTCCTCCCTATTTATGCAGGCAAAATAGGGCTACATGTAAGAACAATGTGAAACAGGAGAGTGAGACCAGGCCACCCTGTGTTCACTGTCATTTGCCAGGACTTAGAGAATGTGAGCTGTAGAAGAAGCACCATTCAGAGAAGTGCTGCCCAACATCCCTTTCTGGTCATTTCTACTTTAGAAGCCCTCCAAAGCAGATCCATTTAGTCTCTCAGTGATATGCCCCACTGATAATAGCATTCTTGTAATTTGAATTTGGCCAGAAGGTTCCTTCTTCACACCTCTTCCCAGTTTTTCTTTTTCTGTTTCTGGTGTGACAATTCATTTTGGCAACATACAGTGTCAACTGAGCCAATATGAGCATCCACTATTATTATACTGAATACAGTATCTAGAACCATTGTTACTATGTGCACAATATAAGCTGCTCAAGCCTGTGCTTCTGATGCTCATGATTCAGTGTGACAAAAAAAAAGAATTTTAGAAAACTTGATCTGTGCATCTAAAAGTGGGTAGAGGAAACCGGGTAACTGAGGAAGTGTTTCATAATGCATAGGTACTATAAACTGACTCAGCACAGATGGATACCAACTATTATCTGACACTAAAAGGAATAAGGGAATGTAAATCTGCATAGTGTTCTAAAACCTTGCTCTTCTGTGTTGCACTGGCTGGCCACCTCAGAAAATGGGACATTGCGGCTTTAGAGATGAATCAACTTTCTCAATCCCTGAGTTTACTTTACAGACCAATTCTGTAAAATTTCAGTCAGTTGTAACAATTTCTGCAGATGAAGTCTGTCCATTTGGTAACTCTCAGTGGGAGAAAAGTTTAACATAATAACCTTTGCCTTTCACCTGTGTGGGAGACTTATTTCTTCTCTCCCTTCTTTTTTTTAATTCTTTTTTCTTTTTTTTTAATTTAGTCTTGGCTTGCCCATGTAACATGTAACACAATTTACTGGACCACCCTTAAAATCCCTACAGATTGCATTTAGAAGGAGAAGACACTGGGATTACTTAGATCTTTCCCTAATTATTTGCTGGTCCAGTTTTAAACATTGCCAGACATAGAAGAACACTTTTGAAGATGGCTACTCTATCCTGTTATCTGTTTGCTCTGTGGGGAGGACCTAGTGTTCTCAAAAGAGTCAAGCTGGTTATTTCCATTAGCAACAAGTTTGTCATTAGTAACAACTTCCATGAATTTATGGTAAAAATAATGGAAATAACGTTTTCTGCATAGAGTTGATAAAAATTTAGTTTCAGAAGAGTATTGTTTTAAATATTTAATAAGAACATGTTGATTTGAATGACATTTTAAGAGAAATATTTCAGTGATTTAAAATCAAAATAAAAAAATTAATTTCTGGGTTTTTTGCCTTCCAAATTTATCCTTTTAACCTTTCTATTTCATTCTATATTAGAATTTTACATTATATATATTCAATATTTCAAACTGATCAGTGAAAAAATTTTGACTCTACTGAAACATTTTTACAATATCAAAACAAATGTAGTGTTCCACTTGTTGTAAATAAATATTTTTAGAAGTTCTACCCTGTTTCTCCATGAATGCGGACTTCTACGTTTTGTCCCAGACAGACACAAAGGAAAAAGTCGAAAAGTCAGGATTCATTCTACCATTCCTAGGATGAAAACTGGTTGTTTTCAGAATAAGAAGGGGAAAACAAAATATCGCATGAAAAAAGAAGCAAAAATTCTCGTATGTTGTCTTAGACACCACACCTGCTTCTGTTGATTCCTTGTACTGTCCATCTCTGTCCCTTCAGTACTAGTGCTGCTCCTGTTTTCCTCTTTTTCATGAGCCATGTAACTAGCCATAACACAACTATAAATATTAAGAGTTGTTCAAAGATGTTTTGTCCATTTACTAAGACTTTTTGCAAAACAAACTCCAGACTTTTAAGGTAGGATGTTCCATATGAGAGGTGACATGCTTGAGTAATAAAGTAAAATGTTATTTATCCACTGAGTGATGGAGTCATTGGCCATCAGCACTACACAGAAACATTTGCAAATTATACCAGTAAGAGTATCTCAACTTCAGGGAAAGAAAAAAAAGAAATTACTCAGCCTGTCATTAGGGAAGCTATAGCAACAGGGAAGAGGGTAAAGAATCCAAAAAATAAAAGACAGAGAAAAGGATAAAATCTGATTAATGGAGTCTGTAGATTAGAAAGCCTATCTGTGGTTCATTTAAACATGAATACCTAATGCAAGGCTAGGCAATCCCTTATAGCACTGACTTCTAGAAACTGTAAAAAAAGATCATGCTTTAGTCCTGCTATTACTTTACCTTGATGATAGGAGAATATGAATGCAGTTTGAAAGATAGTACCATTTCTTTGATACATCAAAAAGCACTCTGCAGTAGACTACTACTTTAGTAGGACACTTATAGTCAAACCCAGTATTTGACTATGCTCCTAATGTCGTATTACAATGGTAGAAGCTCAAGGTATATCAATTTAATCTTAGTTCAAAAAAATCTTTTAGTTCCGCTATAGCAAAGTCAAAATGGACTTTTATAGTTTTTCAGCTTGAAATTGGACAACGAACAACTTTTATAGTAAAAATGAAATGCAGAATATGGTTGAAAAGGTAATCATATTCAGATTTAAAAAATAAAGCACTCACTGCTTATTTGGCACTAGTTTCCAATTAGGAAGCTATACTAACAAGAATGAGATTACACAATTAAAAATCAACTCTTCTCACTAGTAAAAAATAATGGCTCTGCATTTCTTGTTCACTTTTTTATAATGTTTAAGTATAATGAAGGCTTTGAAATGAGTCCTGATATACCTTGATGAAAATGAGAACTAGGCTCACTTCATAGATGTTAGGTTGAACAGTTTAGTATGTGGCTTGGTATAATATGAATGAATTTTGAGTTACCTTGCAGTTTTTTAAACTTCATCAGTCTAATCTTTTCTGCTAAAAAAAGGAAAAAAAAAAAAGAAAAAAAGGAGGAGAAAAAAAGAAAAAAGAAAGTGTTCATTTGTAGAATTACAATACGTAAAAAGTTCTTACAAAGGATAGGTGTTAACAACCTCTGGTTTCACCAGATTGTAAAATGAATCCATGAGTCATGCAGTTCAGTCACAGTACCTGGCTGCCAATTCGTTAGTCACAAAGAGATACAGAAATGGAGTGTACACAGACTCATCACCAATAAAATGTTTAACAGGTTTGCCTGACTTTAAAAGAATTTCCAAGTCTAGGTATAACCTAACTCAGGATTCAACTATGTAATTTAAATGACTGGCCCTAGAGATCAAAAAATACATACTGCAGATAATGTAGGTTCTCTCTGCGTGTGTACAGCCTTTTCTAGGTAGTGTTGTAACTGTATGCAAAGATAAAAGGTATGAAATCTTCTAACTACAGAGAGCAGGTTTCTTTGCCTGTCAAACACTGCATTCGGAGGCTTCTAGTTGTTCAATTCTTACTATATTTGCTATGTTTGACTGGGAACCCTCATTCCAGGAAGAAAACTGCCTTCCAGCTTCCTCCTTGTCAGATCTATTGGGATCTCTTAACAGTGGCAACAGTGACCAAAAACCCCCGAGCCCCAGCGATTTACAAGTCTATATAACTTCTCATTTTTCCTTTCCTGTCATGGTTGCAATAATGAAATTCTGTGGAGTATTGTGGAAGTAAACTATCCAACTCTTTGGTTTGCTTAAGAGGTAGTTTGTGGTCGGGTATCAAACAGACGTGTCAAATTACCTAACTTTAATTTCAAGTAATTGGTGAACAGAATTACCCTCGGGGTTGAGGGAATTATAAACAACGCAGGTCCTGGTAATTTTCTCCCCTCTGGATAGAGCCAAGTAGAAATTGCTGCTAGTGGGTATGTTACAGCTGCTTGTGACAGTCTGAGAAGGTGGATATTTGCAAATAATACAGTTCACTTGACCCTCGCTGCTTGACAATGAAAGGAAAACTATCTGAAGTACTTTCTTGAGGTTTTGGTAAGCACTATCATTCTTTCCTGTGATTTCTACAGTAATCATTTAAGTGCTGGTAGTAATTTGCGACAATTTCTTTTGAATAAGTTTTCATATGTGCAGAATTAGCCTAATAAAAAGGACAATTCAGACCTGACCTCTTTAGCTAACATTATGTCTGCAAAAGAAACATAAAGCTTATACTGACAGAGCAGAAAAAGAAGTAATGACATATATGATATGCCCTGTATATGTTTTTTTGATCCTAATTTCTATGAAGGGGGCAATGCAGAAGAATTCATGGAGTTTTCACTTCCCAAAAGACTTTCTGAAAACACACAGCCCCTATGAAGCTCTATTTCTGTTGTTGATTTCAAATGTAAGTGATTCTCGTATCACTTACACTATGCATTTCCTTGACTTGAATGGGTTTAATTTTGTTTTATGTAGGAAATGTCAACACACTCTCTTCATAGTATTCTATTCTGGACTCTCAAAATCAAGAAGTGAGGATAATTCAAATCAGTTTGAGATAAATACCTGAGCTCAAGTGGTCCCTTTCAGACTTGATTGGCATTAAGTAGGAACCCAGCAGGTCTGTCAAATCCTTTCTTAATATAAACTCGTCAGATTAGTTTGGATGTCTCCATCCCTACACTTTATGCATTGCTCTGTTTTCTCTGCTGCTCTGATCACTGCTGAGACTGATGGGATTTTGTTGCTTTTATACCAAACTGAACAGCCCATTCACTGGGCCACCTGTCCCCTAAGGGACTTTATGAAACAGTTTGCTTACCACAGAACTGACCTCCACTTGATGAGTCAGGCTCATATGCAGAAGCAGAGGAATGATGGTCAAACCATTTTAAAGTCCATGTGTAGAAAATTAATCTTTCTGTATGGGTATTGCTACTTAACAACATGCATATGGTATATATTCAAACCCTCAAACTGAAAACCTTGAAAAACACTGTGCAGACATGCAAGCCAAAGCCTAGTGGCTAAGAAGTCAGCAAGCACCAGTTAGAGTGACTATCAGGCCACACAGCCCATGGTTAAACACAACAGGGCTAAGGTTCCCTGTGGTCTGATACTGCACTCCTGAGGAAGGCAGAAGAAAAAGTGACACAGTCTACTGTATGTAAGTTAGGAAAGGCTTTCAGCATACTAGTCTGTTATTCAAAAAGGTGTCAGTTGGTCAAAACTTGTAGATCCCAGATTTAGTGCAATAGCTAAGTATGTCAGTTCTCAAAAGAAAAAAAAAAAACCTTTAGGAAGAGCACAATGTTCAATAGAATCTACTTAATATTGCTGTGTGTTTTAGATGCTGAATTGCTATTGTTTGTAAGATGAAACAAACTACCAGGGGGAAAAAGAGGGATTTATTTTTATGTTCTATATCTCTCTTCAAGGCTATTGTTAAGGGATGAAGGCAACCAGGAATCATACTGTGAGGCATTGGGTGGATGTGCTGTAAAATAAAAATAAAAATTGAATATGAATTCTTATAATACAGGAGATGAAAGACATTACTGTGTTGATTTCTACATCAACTCCCGTAGTAATGAAGAGTAGCAATCCAGGTCCTCTCACCAAAAAAAGATCTGGATTTGCATGATGAAGTCTTTCTTTCAAGAGAAAGAGAAATCAGATATGAGATTTTTTACTTTCCGGTGCCCCAGGACATTTGGTGTGTTACTAGTTCAACAGGTTTTAGTCTCAGCTGCTTGCCAGGGCCTGTATATTGCCTCCATTTTGTTTGGTAACTGTTCATAATTTAACCTTTGATTGGTCTCTTTTGTTTGCAAGTGGTCTTTTCCTTCCTCAGTTTAGAGTACCATCCATATTTAAATGTCCATGAGCCTGTGTGCTAGTGCTTTAGTTATCCACAGAGTTCTATCTTGCCAGCACAGAACTATTTGTCCATGAGGACAGCAATGTTTGTGGGTGTTTTGTTGGGGTGTCTCTAAGAAAAGCCAAGAAAACCTCATGGTCAGCTTCTGAGGGTTTCAGAATACATGAGAGAGGTTGAGAGTCAGATCTTGGGCTTGCACATATTGTTTTATTCCAGTTGAGATCAACAGCAGATAGAGGTTTGGCCCCAGGTGTTTCAAGCCTTTCCTTCCTTTTTAACTACAGCTTGCCTTATCACCTCCAAACTGTTTCAAGCTCATCAGCTTCTAACTGTGGGAAACTGAGTGAACAACTGACTGAAGCTCTGCCTGTTCACAGGAAGCTGCTGCTGCTGCTGTGTGTCTGTCCGCACCACTTGCACCTCCGACCCACTTCCTTCTGGCAATACCTGTTAGCAGCACATGTCCACATGCAAACCTGCCCCATCTTTAGGGCATCAAAACCTCCTGGTAGATGCATGATAGTATTTGAACTGAAGCTTCTAGGCTTTGGTATTTCTTTCTCAGTTGCTAAAAGCTCTCTTTGGAGCCTTATTTATTTGATTTGTTCATTTATTTATTTATTTATTACTGACCTACCTATAAGAAACTGGAGGAGGCAGTTTTCTCTTTTATTTCTTTTACTTTTTTGATAAAACAGAATTAACATCACTAGCATGCTTTGGTCCCTCTTTTCATACTTCCTACACTGACAAAATAAAGGACCCTAAAAGCCTGTAAAGCCTCTGAAATGTAGGAATAGCTTAAAAAGTAAGATATGCTTCTTTGTTTAAAGTGATTCTAGAGTTTATATTCATCAAACTTTCAAGTTGTATTTCTTCAATGCATGTTAGAAACATTTTATTCTATACTGAGAGCTGAAATTCTTGTGAAAACACTTGACTCCAGTAGATATGAATGTAAAA
Source organism: Lepidothrix coronata (assembly GCF_001604755.1). NCBI lineage: Eukaryota > Metazoa > Chordata > Aves > Passeriformes > Pipridae > Lepidothrix > Lepidothrix coronata. The sequence goes on from NW_016690199.1 coordinate 8,173,005, forward strand.
CAATTAAAAACTCACAATGAAATTCTCACAACTATCAGCAGGTCTCTCAGGTTAATAAGCAGAATTTTTCCATCAAGACAAATTAAAAAAAAAAAAAACAACAAAAGGGCAATCAGTTTCATAGTTTATATTCAGCATTGCCATTTTTACAAAAAGCTAACTAGTGTAGCCTACTACCTCTAATTTTTAAATAACATTAGGAAGTCAGTTTTAGTTTAATCCAGTTCTCTGGTTTACCTCAGTCTCCTAGTTTATAGAAAAGTTTTAGCAGCTGCTATGTCTTCTGATTTCCCTAGATCTGGTCATTCTGATTTGATAGGTAAGTTCTATAATTCTGTGTGTCATTTCACCTGAAGATTACCGTGCTATTCTTTCATTGAAAAGACATCTTTTTTTCCTCCTTCTACTGTACTCATTTTGAAGTTAGTAAGAAAAATTAGTGTTAAATAAAAAAATACAGGGGTTATGTTTGCAATGTCATAGAATCATTAAAGTTGGAAAAGACCCTTAGGATCATCAAGTGTAACCATTAACCTAACACTGCCAAGTCCACTGCCAAACCATGTTCCTAGGCACCATATCTGCGTGTCTTTTAAATACCTTCAGGTTTGGTGAGTCAACTACTTGCTGGGCAACTGGTTCCAAGGCCTGATCACCCTTCCAGTGAACAATTTTTTTTCTAATGTCCAATCTAAGCTTTCCCTGGCGCAACTTGAGGTCATTTCATCTTGTCCTGTTGCTCATAAGCTGGGAGAAGAGACAAACGCTCACCTTGCTACAATCTCTTTCAGGTAGTTGTAGAGAGCAATAAGGTTGCCTCTGAGCCTCCTTTTCTCCAGGCTAAACACTCCCAGCTCCCTCAACCATTTCTCATGACCTGTGCTCCAAACCCTTCATTTCCCTTCTCCAGACATGCTCTAGCACATCAGTGTCTTTCTTGCAGTGGGGGGCCCAAAACTGAATGTAGCACTGAAGGTGTGGCCTCAGCACTGCTGAGTATAATCACTACCCTGGTCGTGCTGGCCACACTGTTTCTGATGTAAGACAAGGTCTCACTGGCCTTCTTGGTCACCTGGGCACATTTTCCAGGTAGACAACACCCACAGCCTTTCCCTTATCCACTAAGTGGGTCACCTTGTCATAGAAGAAGATCAGGTTGTTAAAACAGGATCTGCCTTTCATAAACCCATGCTAACTGAGTCTGATCACCTGGCTATTCTGTATGTGCTGTGATGGCACTGAAGATGATCTGTGCCATGACCTTCCCTGGCACCAAGGTCAGACTGACAGGCCTGTAGGTCCCCAGATCCTCTCTCTGGCTCTTCCTGTAGATGGCCATGGTATTTGCCAACTTCCAGTAAACTGGGACCTACCTGGTTATCCAGAACTGACAACAAATGACAGAAAATACTCTGTGAGCATTTCCATCAGCTTCCTCAACACCCTTGGGTGGATTCCATCCAGTCCCATATATGTGTGTATATGGTGGTATAGCAGCTTGCTGACCAGTTCCCCTTGGATTATGGGAGCTTCACTCTGTTCTCTGTCCTTGTCTTCTACCCCAAATAGCTGAGTACTCTAAGGATGACTAGCCTTACTATTAAAGGCTGAGGGAAAGAAGGCACTAAGTACCTCACTTAATGTCTTTTGCCACTGTGTTTTCCTCTCCATACAATAACGGATGGAGATTTTCCTTAGCGCTCCTTTTGTTTTTATAGAAACATTTTTTTTTGTCTTTTATGGAAGATTAAATTCTAGTTTGGCTCTGACTCTTCTAATTTTCTCCCTGCATAACCTCATGAATTTCCTGTGTTCCTCCTGAGTGGCCTGCCCCTTCTTCCAAAGGTCATAAACTCTCCAGCTTTTCCTGAGCCCCAGCCAAAGCTCTTTGTTCAGCCAGGCTGATCACTTTGGACCTGGGAGGTTCAGAGAGGTAATAACCGACTAAGATGTTCACAGCAGTGTTTTAGCTTGTTACCACTAGTTGAAGCACTCATGTAGTGTAAATATGAACAGGTCCTCTCTCTGAGTCCCACCAACCTAATGAAGGACACGAGGAGTAATGAAGACCATACATTTTGTTCTGGCTGAGAGTGAAACCATAGTATTATTTCTTTGCAGTCACGGCACAATATCTTTTTCTGCCTTTTGGTCAGGAAGACAGCATTATGACTTTGTTGAGCCATTTTAGAAAAGGTTTGTTGTTTTTTTTTTCCCCTTGATAAAGGCTTTTTCTAAATAAGAGAGAATACAAACTCTGCTCTTCCTTAAGAATATTTAATGCTCCAGCTTGGAAAGCAAATTAAGGAGCTCCAAAGGTGTAACAATCCCACTGAATGGCAACAAAGAAAACAAATTTCTGTAACTATAAAGCCAGGGCATGAAGAAAGATAGCAAGACAGAAATATTGAGACTCACGTGATGCCAAATTACCAGCTTTTCTCCTCTGTCCGCTCAACCAGAGACACAATATCATGGCTCTTCGTGGAAGGGACCTGAATTAAGATATATACAACTCAACCCTCTGAAATATAGTGCTTGAAACAAATATGACTAGGCAGGTAGGGGGTGCAGTAAGCAAACTGAAAAAAAAAAAAAAAAAAAAATAGGCAGCTAAACCCCAAAAATTTTCGACATATCACTAAGGAATGAGAAACTCTTTACAATATAGCAGTTCTCTGCACATGGAAACCTCACCTTCAACAGTCTTTATAGTCTATATTGTATCTATTATTTACATCTGATCTTTCAGTTTAGTAAAACAAAAAAGCACCATCTGCCCAACCGCACTTTCCTTCCAGGAAATTGAAATGAGAACGGATGTTGTCTTTCGTGCTTATTTTCATTCTTTTTTTCATGTTTAGCTCTTCCTACAATCACTATACACTCAAAAAGAAATATAAATCAATATATTCCTTAGCTACTCTTTCCCAGTTCATACAGCAAAGAGAAAAGGAAAAAAAAAAAAAGACAGGCATCGAAACATCAAACAAATCCAATCTGAAATACATTTCCATGCACAGTTATCACAATTAGAACATGGGGAAATTCATTGCCTATGTTCCCTGGCAGGTGTTTTGTCTTATAAGGCATATAGTCAAGCAGATAGAAAACAAGCAGCACAGGAGAGTACTCAATTAATCAGTGAGTGATCACTCCTTAGAACAAGATAAGTGCTCTCCCTTTGAGATTTCTGAAATGTTAGGGGTAACAGAAAGCCCAATCTTTCCTCCAGTCCCCCAAATAAGCAGGGTTGTGTGCTTGTGTTTATGTATTTAAGCTTATATGTCAAAAGGGTGCTGAAGAAAGGCTTCCAGTTGTATTTTGATGTATAGGTATGGCAGTATGGTTACATAGACTAAGTTGTTATGATAGCTAGAAATTTTACTGCAGTTCTCAAAAAATTCTTCAACATCTGCCTGTCCTTTTTTTTTTTTTTAATGTTGCTATTCCTTGTGTAGATACAATTAAGGAGCAACATGCCTATCAGGCATAAATAGTCAGGCTGTGGTCATATTCTCCAGGTGATGCTGTTCTTTCCATACTCATTTTACAGAAAATATCTGTATACATGCAGTTTCATCCTCGTGTTTGTCTGATCATCTGGGAGTGTCTATGAAGTGAGGAGGAAGGATGATGAATTGCCTCTACATTCCTCACTGCTCTGGGGTAGACAGAGACGTTTTTTGACACCCAGTTTAGATGACGATAGCCATAGATCTGCTCGAACCTACAGAGTAACTACAGCAGCTTACTCACTATGAGCTGCTCCAGTGATTCACTAGCTGTCATGCTTTGTGTCTGCTTGAGCCTCCCTGCATGTTAGACATGACCCCTTCTTCACCAGATGTTGAGATTTTCACCACTGTGTGCCTATGCATTCAGCACACCTCCTAGTGGCTGTGGAACTGGAGGCCAGAGAGGGCTCAAAAACATCACAGAGCTGTACTGACCGAATGACAGCTGAGAACTGATGGACATCTCCTTCCCCTTGTTCTTCTGGATTGTCCACATTTTGCTTGACAGAAATATACACTTGTAATATATAGTTACAGTTCAAGTTACCATTCAAATGTTTTCAGGGATTGGTTACAATACCAAAAATGTCCAACTACTAATTTGGGGGTTTTGTGAGAATTTGAATTTCAATCCCAACAGGCTTTGAACAAAACCCAAAAACTTCTGGTGGTGGGAGCAGAAGACATTTTGGAAAAAATGGCCCATTGTGTATTCTGGTCTGCAAAAGTTTGTTTTCAGTGCCTGCTTTGTCGCAACTATCCTGTATGATCCCATTCCTCTGATCTTTTTTTTGCCTAATTGGTGCAACACAGGTCCCAAAGAACTACCTCAACAAACAGAAAGCAAAATGTATTAGCACAGATATGAAACCATACATCACAGTCTTACTACTCATAGTACCCATTCCAGATATATACCCATGTCTCAGTTTCTCTGAGGCCTGGGTATATATCCTAAAAAGTGCATTGAACCTCCAGCTTTTACTGCTGCTCTGGCCACAAGTAGAACATGGCTGCAGAAGAGGTAAAAGCTGTATTTTCTACTTTGCTGACTTTCCCCCTCCTGTCTTTCCCATCAGTATAATAAATCTCAATTGTCTGCATTATCAATTAGTACGTTTTAAAATGTCCTTTTGGAAATTTTAACATTTTTATTTTTAAATAGAGTAGTGCAAAGCAAAAGGATTGCAAAGCTATCTAGTTCTATGCTGCTCTTTAGCTCGATGATAAACAGGTCTGCTTATTTAAATCAATTTTATGCAAAAACAATAGTGAAAGTTGAATGTTTTGCATGAGGAGAACCTTTTTGATGGAGAAAGTGTGCAGCAGAGAAAAGCAGAGAATCAAATTGCCTGTCTAATTGGGATGTACCACTGTACTGAGAATTGCTCAGCTCTATGATATAGACCCTGAGCTGCTAACAGATATCCTTCTTTAGCTACAAGACTGTGCTTTTGGAGTAAAGAAGATCACAACTCCATCTGTACTGTTGCTGTGATGTACTGAGTGGGAGTTGTGTACAGGACAGTGAGAACTGTGAAGTTCGAAAGTGGCCATGGATTTATTATAAAGAAAACTCTTGAGCTGTTTGGTGGTGTTTTTTTCTTTTTTTTTTTAAGCTCATCTTGAATGAAGCATTTAAAGTTTTTGATGTGCTCAGTCAACTATCCAAAAAATTATTTTACTGCCTTTTTTTTTACTTTTAGATACTAAGCAGAATCCCAAGAGCAAATATGCCATGAAATATGGCTTTTTTTTTTAATGATATTTCTGACTAGAAGGGGAAAAAATCTGGTAAGAAAGACTAACAATATGAGATTTATATGCCAGTGTTCTAAACTCAGATGGTACCTTTTGCAGGTTGACCATCACTGATTTGATAATCAAGGATAAATCCTAAAGAAATTAATAAAAAGGCTCTGAAACTCCTTAGCTGAATTTTATGGATGTTTCTAATGGAGAGATTCAAAGATTGAAAGCCATTTTGAATGTTGATATAGGTGTGGATCTGATTCCAATGTGATTTGCAATTCCTTATGGAAGATTGTAAGAAAGCATTCCTAGACCAATCAGCAGCCTATCCAGCCCAGTGCTCTGTCCCCAGGCACCACAATTGCCACTGCTGTTTAGGGAAATCCCAAAAATCACAGCCACATTTGCAATTCAGTCCTATCCACAACGATTGGATTAGGGCTGTTAGAAGGTACACCTTCATTTAATCCTTTTAACATCCCTTTATGGACCTGTGGTTCATGTTAAAACCGCCAAATTTAAAGCCCCTTAAAAGATGAAGTCCTCCAGTGGAAACCCTGACGAGCTCCTTTAGTCTGTTAGCACTGTTGGGTGCTGCTTTAATAAAGGAACTCCAGTCGCACTGTGCAGCCAGAGCAATGCATGGCTGCGATATCACTGTCATGTGAATGAGCTGTCCCAGCACTGCAGAGTCTGCTCTTTACTGTAAGCAGAGACACATCAATACTGAATATAGTGTGTTAGCAAAACAGAATGGAAATCTTTTAGGTGAAGAATGGCTTCACTGATTGCTTTGCTCTACCAGAATGGGGTGTGTTTTCAGGCATTCTGATAAATGTGTGCTATTTTTCAGCCATTCAGTGTGAAGTGCTGTAGGTTTCATATAAACTTTTATTGCTCACTACAGGCATGGAAGGATTGATTACATTGTTTGGGGATTTCCTAACTTCTGAGGCTGCCTCTTTAGCCAGCCTTAATACATTGTAAGGAGGGAACAAAATGCTAGAGTGCTACTCAGTAGCTTGCTTTCTACCTTTGCATTTTTAGGATCAGGCCATGCATTTTGGAATAGGGTAGACAACATTCAGCCTCATCCACATGCCTTCTGTTTATCTCCAATGCCTGAAATCAGCTGGATTACTAGTGATGAATATGATGGTATTCTGCAACTATGGGGAAAAATAGACAGAATTTAAGGGTTAATTCCTTTTAATATTTATGCTTAGGTCAAGCTGTGATCATTGCTGAAAAGGAAGCAAAAACTTGATCTTGGAATTGGGATACTATTGGTGTCTGAAACGTACAAGACAATTTTGATGAATCTATGCTGAAATCTCTTTCATATAAGGGAAATCAAGAGCAGCTGATAACTTTTTTGAGGCAAACATCTTAACATGCTTATGTGGGGGCCTCTCTGAGTGTGGTGACTTCATGCTGAGCCCTGACAGTTAACTCTTAGTGAACTTGTAAAATACCTTAGGGTTTCTGAATCAGTCACCTCTCTCCAATTCTGACTTAATTAAATAATCAGGTTTCACCATTTCCGAGTAGCACTTTTGCATTTTCAGACCTCAGGCTTACTAGAATTCAGTTTTGCCAGTTTTCAGGTCATATATTTAGCTGGGCATTTTGCTTTTCTGTATATTAATTTTTACTTTATCTGTGGGGACAAATATTAAAAAAAAAAATAAAATCATATCATGATCTAAATTTCTTACAGTTTTTACTAGGATTGGCTAAAGACCTCACAAAGTCACCAACCTGGATTTCAACTACATTACTACTTGAATCTACTCAAATTGTACTGTACTTTCGTGCAGGAATTTTATCACCAGTATTTACTAGCTACACAGCACCCGATTCTGTTCTTGATTACTGGGCAAACGTCAGGAATATCTCCCTTAAAATGAATGTTACATTCATTGGCAAGAATCTAGCGAAAGGAGACTTGTGCCCTAGGCATTATGAACAATACAGGCTTTCAATAAATAAATAATTCAATTCAATTAAAACAAATGTCTGTCCTGATGTACCATAGTTTCTAATTTCTTTAATAAGCATTCTTGGGAGGTGTTTATGGGAAGTGATCCTCAATAAAATCTTCAAGGGAGGTTCTGTCAGAAAGTAGAAGTTGTGATGTCACCTTACTTTCCTGCCAGGAGAGAGTGGTGTAAAGCTTCAAGAGAATTCCAGCTCTGAATAAGCCTGCAGAGTTGATGTTGTGTATGGAATTGTAAGCTTGGACTACAGGTATGTACAGGACTCTCTTTCCTGGAAATGCTCTGCTCAAAGAGAGACAGTGGGCAAAGAACAAGATATAGAGCAAGAGAATTATGTAAATCCTGTGATACTGTGTCTACTGGTGGCCTTAGCCATGTGCAAAGATATTGATGCACTGAAGTTGTTTGTAGCAGCCTTGGCTAGCTTTGTACACTCCCAGATTCCCATCAGGAAAGGCACAGACACAGCCCAGTACACAGCAACACGACGAGCCGACCGGCTGTGCAACTGTCTGAGTCTCTGAGCCTAATGTTTCCTACTGGCTAGTTGCCTCTGGAGGTTTAGCAACAGCCTCTGTGCACAGACATGGGTATAGAGTTTATGCTCTGTCTACTGTCCTGAGAACAGGAGCTTCCTCACACATTCCTGGCATGTTTATCACCTTCCAACCTAATCCTATACCCCTAACTCAATCCAAAAAGCAGGGTGACTCAACAGACTTGCATTAAAAACCCCTGAGGGAGGTTCATCGTTCTGTTTTTCTGCCTGAATAGATATGTGGGAGGGTAACAATGTGTTGAAAAGTGAGAACATTTAGGCACAGAATCTTCCCAAGAATGAGTGCTCACACTGCCTACCAAAGTAGCTTGAGGGCAGAATCTGGCCCTTAAATATTGTTAGACATCTGGGCAAACAAAAACAGTTTAGCTCAAACAGCCTCCATTTCTCCTGCTCAGAAAGTGTTCAGTTGACAATGTCAATTTTTGAAAATAAAGCCTAGGTGAGTGATTAGATCCTTACCCTCACTTCCCTTTGAAGAAAGATTTGTGGTCTAACTTGAAACCAGACATCAACTCAAACTGAGATTCACAGGATACAAACCAGACCTGTGCTGATACCTCAAAATTCAGATCTGGATCTAGGTTTCAAGTGATGAGACTGGGAACAGGATAACAACCCACCTAATCCAAACCCACATAAATCCATAAATCTCCCTTTTTTTTTTAACCCATCAATACATCACATTGATTTCAGCTTATAGAAATTCCTTTAGATATTCTTCATGAGAGATTAATTTGATTTTTTCCCGGTAATATTTACTTTTCACATGCTGCCTCAAACAGGTGTGTGATCCTTGCTGTAGAAAGTTTTCACAGAGCCCTAAAGCAAAGAGTTCATCTGTACAGTGTGAACTATGCTAGAGCCAGCAAAAGGAAGAAAGAACAGAGAAAGCAAGCAGAGATGCAGAGAAACTGGTGCTATTTCTTGCCATACAAAGAGTTGCCAAGTACTTTTCATTTACATAAATGACTTAATGATGATTGTATGATATTTAAAATTACTGCCACCCACCAGAGATGCCTTAAAACTCTTATCAATATGTCACTTTTACTATCTATTTGGCTATACAAATGCAGAGATCATTGGGAAAAATACAGCTTGTTGCCAGTCACTAAACCCCAGCTCTGTGACCTTTCTAGATGAAAACAAAAAAGTAGCAACAAAGCACCTACTACTAGTATCAACAAGATTTAAATTTACCTGAAAAATAAGTTGTTTCACACAATGGAATAAACTAGGACAAGAACTGTGACCAGCCTGGGACCTCTTAAAAATCCCTCTGGACCTGGCAGGAACCTGCTTTTTCTATCTCAGGAACAACCCCCCCCCCAAAGGTCTAATTACATTTTTAAATTCATATCTAGAACCACAGGCTGCCTCATGGGATTAAGCACAGTATGCTTTGCAAATTGAAAATAAGATAGCTGTTAGGAATATATACTTGCCTCTATGATTACAGCAACAAACAATGGCAAAACATTAATTTACATCTATTATAACAGTGAAACAAAGCCCAGGATTTTCTTTCTGTTATAGGCAAGAGATAAATCTGCAAAGGTGAGATTCTAAAAAGCTCTAATGAGGGAGATTCTCTTGCAGAGCAGGTAACTGCCAGAATGACATCAACTGAAAGTTATGAGGATTCAGTATATCATTAAATTTATTTACCATAAAATGGATTGAGGTTTTTTTTTTACTAGTAAAACTATTCATAAGGAGAGGAAGTTTATATATATCTGTGGGTTGGAAGGCATTTGTGTGGGGTGAAACAGTGCAGAGCAGTTGCAACAGCAATCCAGTCATGCCTGGGTCTAGGATTTTTAAAGGTGTTTTATCTGGTAGAAATGAATACAGCATTTACAAATTGAAAATAACTCTGTAAACTCAGATAAGATTGTCTTGGTAATATTTTACCAAGGAAGCAGCTCACCAATGCCTACTTTCAATTAGCCATCTAAATCATAGCCTATACAAAAAGCAATCCCCGCTGCCTTGCAATAATAAAAAAAAAAAAGAAAAGAAAAGAAAAGAAAGTTAGACTAGTTCCTAAGAGTTTTGATTCATGTTGCTGAATATGAAAGATCTGTAATCTTCTCCTTGGAATCTATAGTCTAATGTAACTGCTTGAAAGTACTTTCCTTCTGCTGCTGGCAAAGATTTTTTTTTTCTGAAATGAATGGTGATACATTATAGATAAACCTTCCTGATTAATTTTGTTTTGACTTTAACTTCTGAGTAAGAATATAAGCTGTAAAGTAGCTTCTCCCCAGATAGCAACTATGCTGTTATTTTTGGATCATACTGTAGTAGACATTGAGAGAAGCCTAAATTTAGAATGAAAAAAATAATTTGATTGTCATCAAAAGTTTTAGCTGTAAGATAAAAGGTGGCATTTTTTTATTATTAGTTATCCAAAATGAATAATAAATAAGAAAGTCCTTTGGAGTCAGTGTTCAACTTCACGGGCTTCTGTCTAAAAAATCCACAGAACTAACACTGTTGGAGGGCTGATTGGTCAAACTGAACAAGTTTAATTTGTGTCTACACATTTCCAGTGATCCACTCGTAGCATGCCAATAAATTTGAGGAGACCAAGTAGGAAGGCATAGGAGCCCTTGCTGTGACAGTCACTTTGTGAGGGTCCAATGCTGCATGAGAATGAGAATTTTGACAATTTCAATAATGTAAAGAGATAGTTAAGAGCCTGAAAAATTGACAGAGCTGTTGTAAATCACTATATGTAGCATTTTTTCAGCAGCTAAATCTGGTTCATGACTGTCTGTAAATCAGTTTCCCTTCCTTCTCTCTGTTTTTTGACTAAGATTCTCTTTATTTTTGCCCAGTTCTTCAATTTCTATTGTGGGCTTTTTCTCATTTCTGTTGAGAAGCATTTAACCTGACCTAAGTGGCTGAAAACTGACTTGAACCTGTCACCTGTTGTGTATTTGCCTTTATTTGGTATTGTGGTTTTGTTTGTTTGCTTTTTTAAATGAGGAGGATGTCCAGACCACCTGAATTGTCTGACTTACCAGCAAAGATCTACCAGCTTCACCAACAAGGAGGAATTTTTGTTCAAAGAAATGTTAAAATTAAAAATGAACTGTGTGCCATTACACCATATTCATAACATAGTGTGTATAAAGGATTTGGAAAGCTGGGTGCTATCAAATACACCTGAATGATTTTACTTGCCTTCATAAAAGGATGAACGGTGCACGCGCCTCCCTGAAAGCTGTTAGCCCCAGGCAGGAAAGGAGTTTTTCACTCTCCATCATTGTCTTCTGTTTAATAGTGATTTACTGCTAGCTAAGCACATGCCCAGTGTTTTAAAGCTGGTGGAGTGTCCCAAAAAAGTCAAGGGGTTTGATATATGCTGGGACTACTTTGTGCTGAAGAGTCAGGTTGATGTTTCACTGCCTTGTTGAAGAAAGATCTAATTATTGAAGCATAATTTGATCAGCAATTTGGTCACATAAGACAAGGAAGTAGAGAAACAGGGTTTATTTTTTTGCAGTAACAATTTATTTTATAAAGAATTTTTGTAAGTCTCATGAAAAACAGAAGCCCATGAACTGCTGTAAATAATATACTGCAGGTATTTACTTGTAGGATCCACAGAGCTAATTGGTAAAGAATAGTTGGTTAAAAAGTGAGGGGAACTAGAACTGAGAAGCTGAGCCAGGCTATTGCATTCCTAATATTTTTACTTATTTGCTCATGTGATTTCAGCTGTACTTTTTCTGGGTTTTTTTTTGCTTTGTTTTTGTTTTAAAGTATGACCATTCATATTGCAGTGAAATAGAAGTGGAATATTCTACATATGCCATAAGCTGAGCTATAGCACAGCCATCCAGCTGTGATCTTTCCTGTACCTGAGCAACAACTCAACAAAGTCCCTTGTGTATGTATATGTGTATATATGGACAGATTTGTACCAACTCGGCATTGTTACACTTGACTTGCTCTTTTTTTTAATTATGTAAAAAAAATCACATTAAGCTGAATCTAATTACTGCAATGTATATTAGAAGCAGGGCACCATCAAAATTTTATTTAAATTAATCAGGTTTTGATTTAAGATATTAAATTCAAATTAATCATGTAAAAATGGAAATGATCCTTGACGTGCTTCCAGCTGTGACTTCAGTCTGTTTTCTCGTGTGAGTCACTTTCGGGATGTCTTGGGGGGAACATTACGAAAATTCACGCCGGTGCTATTTCAATTAGAGTTATTTAGCAGGACAGATGTAAAGAATACGGTATAATTAAGAAGGAGCTGATGACACGGCTATGGATTTTCAGGATCAAAAAAAAAAACTGTTAGTGAAAATTGACTACTGGTCATGTAGTCCAAGTTCAAATATGCTGGGGTTAAGCACTCATTAATGATGGAATGAAGTCTTTAGATAGACTGTTGAACTCTTTCTCTGGAGCAATCTTCAGAATTCTGCCCTGGAAATAACTTTGAAGCTTCATTAGCAAGCAGATGATACCTGATAACATAATTTTAAAATTCTTAAAATAATTTTCCTCCCCCTGGTGCCTAATCCTTTCTGGCCAGCTAACTTCAAAGGCCTTCAGAAAAACTTAGAAGTGGCATATAAATGCCCATATAAGAGGGCATACACACTGAGATATGTATATGCATACATTCAAAGCATTGTTAAAATCATGATGGACACAAGCTGCCAGGAATACTGTAATTTCTCGTAGCACTGTTTGAGCAGAATTAGTCAGTGTTACCTGCATGCTTCCTGACTGAAACCACAAAGAGGATGGGGGCTTTCCCGGACAGATTCCTGACTTAGGATTTTTTTATAGCTCTTCATACCATCAGTATTTTCCCTGTGAAAAGTGATGTGTACGTTGCTTCTTTATTCAAGAATACGGTGACACAAACATTTTTTCCTATGTGCTGTAATTCTATGCAACATAAACTTGGAAAGTTGTTTTACAAATTCTTTTACCTAAAATTAAATCCCCCAGGTAAAGCTCTCAGACTTTCCAACATGAAAAAGATCAGAGAAACGACAATCAGTTCCTTCTTGTACTCATGGATCTCCTGAAAATATATGTATTTAAACAAGCTTCTTATGGTTGCTATCCAGGGCTCTCAGTATCTGTTCCCCTCCTACTGAGTAATGGTAAAAGCCAAGTTAAATTTAAAAAATGCACAGTACACACTGTACACTCATAATTATAGATTAAATATTGATCTCCGTGGTGTTTTTTTCCATGTCTCTTGCAATCTTTCTCTTCCTTCACCAATGTTCCATTGTCACTCTCCAAAGCAGCATACAACTAATATTTTCTACAACTAAAAACATTGCTTTAACTAAAAGAAGCAACATAATGGATGAGAATGAAATAATTTAAATATCTAGCTCTGTATATCTGATAGCGGCTTTCAGATCCCAGAATTTGTAGAAGCTTATTTTCTTGTTCAGGGCTGCCATACATTTCAGCAAGGAGCTGTACCCAAAGGAGGAGCAATGCACAAGACCAAACATGCCTGACTATCTGTAGTGGATCGGAAGTAAATAGAACATTACACTTACCACAGCTTACCTATTATGCAGATTTCAAGGCAGGAAAGTGCCTGCAAAACAGATACACAGTAAGCGTAAACTTTTTTGTTATTGTGGTAGTTGATCGTGTTGTTGTTACAGTTGGAGAAATAATATGATTCATTGATGGTTTCTGCTTCCCACACATAAGATATAAACCTACATAATGATTGTTCTTTAATAGTATTTAAAGATATTTTTAAACAAACTGTGTGGGAGTTCAACATAATAATGGTTTCGGTTTTTCAGGAAACACTTTTTGGAAAAGCGTACGACTATTTTAATATTAAAAATGGTTCCTCATAAGAAACATGAATGTTATAAGCAATTTGTGAGAAAGAATGTGATAAAAATATGCTCAATTTATGCATTTCTCCTTTTTAAATTTATTTTTTATTTTGGCATAACAGCTGGAAAGAACAACTTTTTTTCCATGGGCTAGGCTGTTGCTTGAATGACTTGAATGCATTTTCCCATGAGAGATGCACAGGTTCATTGCCCATCTGGGTATTTTTTCCCCCTTCTGTTTCCACCTCCCCTCCTCCAGGACTAGAGCAGATTGGTAATGAGCCATAGGTTTCCACTGACATAACTCCATACACACCTAGGACATATGTCACACACAGCAGTGCTCTGTGTGAAGCACAGATTAACCCAAAGATGTTTGTGCACCTCTTTCTCAGTCCTTCCTCTAGGCCTGTGTGGGTGGGTTCCAGTAACCACAGGAGCTCATTAGTAGGATAAAGGCACATGGAGTTCAGAATGATTTCTCTGGTCAGTTAGAAACTGGGGCTGATCACCTCAGGAGAGAAAGCTCAAGTTGCTGCAGAGTCCCTGGGGGAAGACAGTTGGGTAGAGGAGCACATGGGTGATATGAGATGAGAATAAGAAAAGTCCTCAGTGTGGTGGAGTCTAGTTCCTTATCAGAGGAACTTGGCCTTGTCCGTATAGTAAACATCATATCCTCACCAGTGCCACTGCAGTCACTGAGCTGTTGAATCCATGGCATTTGCCAGTGAAATGTGTTGCCAAGATAGCAGGGAGGGCTATGAGCCCAAATTGTGGAGAAGTTGTAATGAAGTAGAGGCTGAAACACTGAGCTGGGACTTTATCTGATGATTCTCAATCCAAAAATCTTTTGTATAGTTCTAGTGCTACTGCACAGCTTTTCTCAGTTCTGTATGTGTGGAATAATGGCCATAGGATGAATATGCTTTTCTTGTTTCTTTCCAGACTGGTTAGATTGTAAACTCTTTCTGTCAGTGAAGGACTATGCATTTTTCTGTGCACTGTATACCAAGGCTTGGTTAAGCCTAGAATCAGTAATATACACAAATTATATTGGTAATAAACACTATTATTACTGTACTGTCTGAAAATTATCTGACCATCTCAAAAAAATGACTCTAACATTTTTATGGAACCTCTGGAAATATGTCACAGACAGAGGACTTTCTCAATCAGAGACCATTTCCTTGGCTTGTCTATGGCCTTAACATCAGTCTATGAGAGGACATGGTTAAGATCTTTCAATTTGTAGTCCTTCCTCTTGACTTTGAAACAATCACTATCAAAATAAATTTTTTAGTATATCTGTATTTAATTTATTTGCCATAGCCAAAATGTATAAGCTGCTAGATATTTCTCATTGGTTTATAACTACAGTGTGACAGATAAAATATAAGCCATGAGGTGTCATAGGACTCTGGAATTGGCATGAAGCCTGATTAGGATACCAAGAAATTGTATACGAAAGTTCTGATTTTGCAGCTGGAACCTTCATTCTGTGGATGTGTTGAGGTGTTTCTCTCCAGAGGCCATTGAAAGAGTTACTTGGACTGACTCAGTAGGAAAATCTTTGGGAGAATCCTCTTGAGAAAAAGAAGTGCTGCAAAGGTGAAACCAATATTTTTACCAATCCTGCCCTTTAGGGAAGCAACTTTATGCAGCACAATAAGATTTGGCCCTTACGGTCTATGCTTTCATTCTATCTAAGGCAAGAAAAAACTCACACATAATATATTACAGAGTAGACATGCTAATTTTGAAAGTGATTTTCCAGGCAACTGCACATGTCCCATGCGTTCCACCTGTGAGCTGAATGTTTATGGTTAACTTTGGAAAAATCTTTTTTAGGCTACTGAGAGATGAATATGTCTGTATAAATGCATGTTTTAGTGCCCATGCAAAGCTCCCCCTACTAACTGGTTGAAGACATTTTCAGAGGAAAGGTAATCACTTGCCAGCTGTGAGCACACAGTGCCAGTGGAAGAGCCTGGGTGCGTCATCGCAAAGTAAGCGCTGGGATAATGACAGTGGAAGAAATCTGCGCGTTCAGCACACCTGAGCCAGCTCTGTTCAGAAAACTGATACAGCACAGTACTTGAACCACCCAAAATACCGAGCTTGGCTGATAATTAAAAATCAGGTTCCTAATTCCAAGCCACTCTGCTGTAAAGAGCAGTAAATATTGACACAGTCGATGCCACAAGCCTTTCACTGTGGACAGCTAAACGGGCAGTGTAGTCAGATTTTCAGGTTTCATCAGGAATCATGCCATCTTTGGTGTTATTATTAACACCTGTAGGACTTAAAGAAAAAAACCCCTTCTTTATTTGATTTTAACAATATGATAATTTCTAGCTCTCCTGTTTGCCAAAAACAGTTTGAAAAAATGAACTTTTAAAAGTCAAGTAGAGTTTTTAAAGTAATTTCTTTAAAGCCAATATTTAAGATGGGCTTTAAAATATGATTTCTACACTAGCTTCATGTTCTTTTGGGAGCTGATTCTGGATTTTTGAATTTTGACACTTGTCAGTTTTGGACACAAAACTTGAATGCAGTTCACATCCTTAGCTAGGTAAGTGAGGTACTGGAGAAATCTGAAATTGTGTTTGGATGCCTTAGACCTGCATCTAATTCATGTGACATGATAAATATAAATTTAAAAAATCACAAAAAGTGCTACATCTCTATGAACATGAAAAGTAAAAATCTGTAACCTCTAGGTTATTCTTCCAACTCAGATGAAAGTAAAAAATCCAAACCAGTGTAATTCTGCAATCTTCTTTTTAATGAACATAGTCAAAGTACAATAGAATTGCACAAGATTTAGTTATGGTATTGAGCTTTTTCAGACTAGAAGATTCCCAAAGTCTGCTCAATTTAACGTTAGTACAGAGAATAATTCAGACAAGTTTTTAGCAGGTTTCTCCAGTTTTGATGTTACTTTAGCTTTCTGGCCCTAGTAGCAGGTAATTATGGAAACACTTCCAATTTCTCACGGGGGGGGGGGGGAGAGGTATTTGAAATTCATACTCTTCTAGGCAACTTTGATTGGAGGTAAGCAATTATTTGGGGCTGATCAATGCATGAAGATCTTGGGAAAAAATGAGATGTCCTCTAGACAAGAAAAGGGCAGCCTGGCTGGATATATTCAGACAGGTCCGTTAAGAAAGGTGACTGAGTCTGGGCAGAGAAGGTACTAGAATCAGATTCACTCCAAAATCAGAAATCTATTAATTTGCCCTCTAGATTAGAAGCCACAAGGAATCTCTTTATTCATCTTTAGAATGATAAAAAACTGATTTATCATAATAAGTTCTTGTTAATTTTAAAGCACAAAACACATGATCTGTGATTTGTAAAGATCACCTTACAATATTTGAAATCCATGCTAATTAAGGGTCTAGTTCATTTTATTTCTAAAGATAATTCCTTGTCATCTTTAAATTAAACATTGCAAAATCTTACCATTTTCCTGTGTAGAAGACATCTCTAGATATTTTTGAGTTTTTTTTTTTTCCACTGGATTTCCCATCCTTCCATTTCTGAAGTGTTTACATGAGGGTATTTTTAGAACTTTATATTTTCCTAGTTTGGTAGCAGCAGAGTGCTGTGAATAGCTTAACAATCTATTGGAACTTTACAGTATCTTAACCTGAGAAAGCAGACTCCTAATTATAAACTAAGTATAAGCTGTAGCCTTGTCAGAGTGATTTTATTATCCTGATTGCATCAATTTCGACCCTTTATGAGGCTGCGTTATTTGAGACATCAGGAGTCTAACAACTGAAAACAAGCAGAAGACAGCTGCTTTTGGCTCACAGAAGTCTCTGGATATATTTAGCAATTTAGTCTTCAACGTAAGCTGTTTTGCTGGTACTATTGTAAGATGCATCATTTCTCAGTAGGGCCCACATGTTTGCCTTAATCTGATAGAGTTCTCCTTTTTGCTCTTAACCTACTTCCTTTCCAAGAGGTAAGGGAACTTTAGCAGCAGCCATCAATAGCAAATGAAGTGGGAGGAAGTAAAGAAAGAAAAATAGGTTGTGACTTATAAAAAGAATGTAAAAATCTGTGATTATATAATGATGTACACAATACGCCAGCTATCAAAGAAAGCTATGACATCACTGTTAACTTAGTGGGCTACATATTTCTCTCTGCTCTGACATAAAGACAGCTTCTGAAGTAGTTTGAAACCCATAATTTTTAATCTACAGGTTGAGAAATTATCTCAAGGACTCAAAGTCCAAACTGAAGAAAGAGAGCCTGTTATCTGAGCGAAAGTCATTGATCCCAAGTTAACTTTTACTTATCCTGTGTGAATTAGAAAATGAAATGAGAATCTATATGGAGGTAGAGTTTGATGTAGAATGTCCCCTGGAATTTTTTGAATTAAGAAAATAAACTAATGGAAGGCAGATTAAACCAAAAGTTCATTGTGAATCACTGTTAGATGGTGACCACATTCTCACATCAAAGAAGTCCAAAAGCCTAATGCTTCTTTTTAGGGGAAAATGTCCTTATATAAAAATATGGGTTTTGCCATTTGAGGATAAAAGAAGAATTGGAAAACAGACCTGTGTCTTTAAAAGATTTCTCTGCTGCTCTGCAAGGGCAGAGGGTGGCAGCTGTGACCACTTGCTCCCTATCCTGTTTTGCTGCTTTGTTAAGCCACTAGGGCTGCTGCACAGGGGGCCCTCCCGGCCACAGGTGAGCAGCCTCTCTGTCTGCAATACTCAGTAGGCCAATCAAGCTGGCCCTGTGTGAGGTAGGATGGATAGTCTCCCTGTGTGCCCTGAGCTCCCTCTGAAATTTCAGCAGATCAATGTCACTGTGGCTTTTAATTACCCCTCTGATTCATCATTATTTCATGGACTTTAATACGCCCTGCAGCACACGGCATCACAGAGCACAGATAAACAACCACCGAGCCCCAGTGCCCCTCGAGGTGCTGCAGTCACCCTCCAGAGGGAAATGTCACAGTAGCAGGCTCTTTTCCCTGGGTAAGCTGACCTTAGGGTTTCCAGGCTGGTTTCAGCTTGAGCTGAGACACAAGAGCAGCCACTTCACCCTATGTTCTGGGGTAAGAGCTCTTACACTTCATAATAAAACTTGTTCCTGTTGCCAAGCACAGACACAGAGATCAGAATGCTTGGTGGGGCTTCTGCTCTTCCCACTTCTGAAGAGGAAACCAACCTATCCTTGCAATTTCTGCATAGTAATCCATAAATATTTGAGCACAGTGCAGCACAGGGCCCACCCACAGAAGACAGTGAAGGCATTCTGAGAGGTGCTCAAACAGCCCTGGGTTCTAAAGTACTCACTGGCTTGTAAAAAGAAACACATCCTGAAGGCCACTTGGAGCACGGTCTGCTGCAGAGGTTGTTCTGACACATGATGGTAGTGGTATCTGAGAGGCGCAGGACAGGCTTAGAGAGAGAATACCTCTCTGTCCTCTCTTGTTTTTTCCCAACATCTCCTAGTTGTGTACAGTGCCAGGAGGATGGAGCAGCTTTTTTGGTTTAATTTGGGAACCAATAGGGTTTATCAGGAGACAGCACTTGTCATGTGGGGAGCACAAACGAAGCAGGGATATGGGGGAATATATGATGAAAATATCAAATTTTGATTGGAGTTTTTATTAAGTTTTTGATCAATGAAGAAAGTCAATATCATTTTTTATTGATATTGAGGGAAAAATCTTAAACTGCAGACCCTGGAAGATGATGCTAGATGTTTGCCACCATTCTTACAATGTAGCATGCAGTAGCTTTCTGGGATCTGTGCATCAGCAGTTCAAATTCTCCCTGAGGGGAAATATCTGCCTTCTCAAACCACCACCGCAGAGAGAGAGACAGAAAAAACAAGGCAAACCACGAGTACATGCTCTGTAGAAGCAAACAGACCTGGGAGAGAGCTGCCCACAGCTCTCTGCATCAATCATTCATGGTACTTCCTCCCTGGCAGCAGAGAGTTGAGAGACCATGACAGAGAAGATGCTTCAACATGTGAGTAACAGTAAGCATGTGAGCAGTAGTCTTGTTGGGAGCAATCCCATGTGGGTTTGACAAGCACACATCACTGCACCTGTTTCACTGCTCCTGCTGCTGGGTGCTTGTATGGTCAGTGACCACAGTATCACAGGCTCTGGGAGAGAATGGGCAGAGGAGGTGCTGCCTTCCCTGGTTCCACATTCAGATGCTCCACAGTGGACATGAACTTCTTCAGTTCATTTAGGAGGCCTGTGGTAGAAAATATCTATCTCAAAGCTCCCTGATGATCAGTAGATGTCCTTCCTTTCTGTAATGTCTTTCTGTCCATCCTGCTGCATTCAAATGATGGGTACAACTGCTGTCTCAACAGACCGTTGACAAAGCATGGGAGCAGGTACTATTTTGGATGGAGTTAAAGGGAATAGGAACTTTCTTGATAAATTTATATCTGCCTAAGCATGATAAAGCCATATATATGTTAAAAGCCTTGGTGGATGGAAGCAAAGGAAATAATTCCTCACTATAGTTCTGGTTCAGGTGTTGGGCATCCTGTGCAGAAACTCTTTTTTTTCAGTGACAGGTGATATGAGAAATGAACAGGCTAAGCTGCTACTTTTATCAGAGGAAAAAAAAAATGAATTCAAGCCTTGACTCTGGGTAGCTTTGTGCCCTTTCTTTCCTTAAAATGTGCTGGTTGAACAGACTTCCTCTGTTCTTCCCACGCTAAAAGCAGTATCTGTCCTTGGGTAGCTGGCGCTAACTGACATTGCTCTGTGGAGAGGTGGGATAGGGACAGTTATGAGAGTAGGACAAGTGAATTCTAAATTCCTGTTGGGAAGGAAGAAGATGAATACATTTAGTTTTAAAAGGCCCCTTCATTAGTTGTATATACCTGAGGTGAATCTAACTTAATTTTACTGATACCAGGAGAAGAATAAAAGCAGGTGAAGATGGGATGACCTAAGTTCATAGAGCAGGGAGCGGCTCTATGTTAGTTGGGATGAGAGCATGGAGGCTAAAATTATCATGTGAAGGTAGCTTAATTTAAGTTTTTAAGAGGATGTATTAATTACTGAGTTGTGGGCAGCAAAATTCATTTACTTGTTAAAGCCCTGTGTATCAGGAGTTGGTTCTTGGAATGAAGATAATACACACAGATTACTTGTTCTACTGGGACTGCACATAAGGCTTTAATAACCACTGCCTGACTGGATGAGATGCACCCATGGTTAGACAGATAATCCCAAGAACCAGATCAAACTGTATAGTCCAGATCCTCATCTCAGATACTTATCAGCTATATCCCTCTCTGTGGACCAGAAGCTATGCATATTTAAATTCAAGCTTCAAGCTGCTTTGATTGGATGTGAAGGTTCCTCATCCATGGGAAAATACTGTCGTGGTTTTCCTGGGTAATTAAAATCAAGTGGTCAATTTAATGAGGAGAGAGATATGAAGTTCCCTTTATTTTCAACTATTTTTATTTGGATACTTGTTTAAATAAAAATAGGAATCATGGCTTTTTGTTTTAGAGAAGAAATAACTAAGATACCCAAAAGGACTGTCAGTAGCATCACATTTTCTGGAAATTTGGCCTCTTATGGTTGTCTCCTATAAATATGAACTGATTTTTAAAGTATCTTGGCAAGAGGCCATTTGCCAGCTTTGATCTGGATCCTGATATGTAACTTAAACACGCCCAACGGTATAAAGGAGTTACCCACTTCAGACAGGCTTTGCAAATGAAACTACAGCTCCTAACAGCATTTTTGACTCTGAACTATGTATTCTGGGATAGAAGAAGTCAGTAGGTGAAGGGCCATCACCAACAAACACATCTCTGGAGGAAAGAATTTAAACATGGTTTTGAAAAGCCACCAAAACCCCTCAAACCCTCCAACTTGTACAAGTTATCTGCATTTACAGTCAAGTGTGACACTGCTACAGGCTTCAAGTTTCTTGAGAGTTGTACTGGAAAAAGTCGCTGAGAAAGCTTTTGTGTAAAAAGAAAAACTAAGAGAAAAGAGTAAGAACAGGTATATATTTTTCTTTCTCCTTTTTTGGTTGATTATCTGCAGATGATTTGTATTCTACTAAATATGCATTGCAGAATTCACCTGGTGTATCAGATTACTGCACTGCTTCTCTGCACCACCAAACAGCACCCTGTCTTTGAGGCACATGGAGGAGCATAATCACAAGCAGGATCCATCAAACACAAGAGGTGCCTGAAAAGGCATCATCTGCATTTTACACCAGTGTTTTGAGAGTGCTGTGGCTTGCACTGCAGAGTGGGCTCAGGGAGCAGAGGCTGGGTTTTTTCAGATGAAATTAATATAGAAGTTGTGCTCTGGAAGCACTCCTGATGTATTCCACTAGTTAATGGGCATCAAATCCACGGGACTAGACTAGAATTAGTTTGACATACATTGTGGACATGGTGTCCTCAGCACCAATTATTTCACTGTATCTGTTTATGCCTATGCACCAACTACTTGCAAATACAGTCTATGCCAAAGAGGTACATTGAGGAATGCCATAAAAAAGCATTGGGAGGAACTATATTTCCACAGGCACATTATTATTTATCATTTGAACTGAAACACCATGTAACAACCTTAAATCCCCTATTGTGTGAGGTGTTACACTAACACAGAACAAGAAGATGGTTCCTTTCCCTGAAGAATTAAAACCTGGAAATAGTTTGGGATGGAGCTTTGCCTCACTATCCAGCCTGACACGTTTCCAGGTGCTGTTCTGGCATAAGAAAGCTGTAAATTCAGTCATGTAACTTAGCTCTGGGAAGGAGGTGGGACCGAGAAGAGGAGTGTAAGATTTCACAATGCTCAGTTTTCCTTGTGTCTTCACTGGGTTGAAATGGAAAAGAGCCAATAGCCAGCAGAAAGTGGATGTTGGGGGAATACAGTACTGAACTCATATCCTGGTGATTTATGACCTTCCTGGGACACTGTGAAAAATAAGTGAGTGACAGATTATCTGCTGACCTGTGGGATAGCTCATTTGCTTTTGTTCCAGCAGTAGTTTTTCAGTGGAACTGCAGGTCCTAATATTTCTCTGTTGAACTGAGCTACCTTACTGCTAAATAAATATGTCAGTCAGCAATGACACAAGTTACCTTCTCCAGTGGGAGGTGCTTGTCTTGCTCCAAAGGGGAGCCTGAGAAGAGGCGCTGTGGACATTGGGAGACAGGGATCCTAGGGCAAAACAGAGAGTGAGTCAAACTGACTGTGGGGACAGGCTGCAGAGATACCTGGAGATATGGAGCTTTAGATACCTTTATACAGATGAAGCTGTGATTTCTGACTCTATGTAATACTTTCAGCTATTTTTTCCCTTAAACTTGGACAGGTTTATGGTTCTTGCACTGAGGTTAGTCCTCTTCTGCTGGCATCTTGTCAGATTTAAAAGCTATATTATTTTTTTTTTTTTTCAGAAAAAACCTCAACTGAACAAAAACAAACCCAAAACTAAACCATACTGTCCCCCTTCACAGACATGTTTGACATGATCCTTCATTTGCCCACACCTTAATGTTTATTTTGTTAGATAACCCCTTCTAGTTCAATTGTCTGACCTTGTATAACTGGACTGAGATGATGATGATGATGAAGAACTGTCCAGCAAAGGACTGAGGAGGATGGTCTGGCATGCTCTGTCTTAGTGTAACAACCATTTCACTGGTTATATTTAATTCTAAATTGTTTTCATTTGTACCATTGAGACTGTAAAGTTAGTTTCTGTCTGCAGCAGAAATGGGAAGAATACATGGTAGCTAATATTGCCAGTTTCTTTCAAAAGACAGTATTTTCAGAAATCACAATTCTACTGGCTTGCTTTGAAGTGAATTAACAGTGAATATTCACAGCCAGGTAAATTTTGTAAGAACAGACCAAAACATGGGGAGTAAAGCCCTGTATCCCATCTGACCTTGCAAGGGATCCAGTAACAACAACAAGAAAGAGTAAAAAAACATTTCTCTCCCCAATACTGAATGCCTCAGTCTTGCCTTTCTAATAAACATTTAAATAATGTAAATGGAAAGGGTGGTGCAGGAGGGAGAAGGGGGGGGTGCACACAAACGTTTCTGACTTTTCTTTTTCCCCCGAACACTGATGCCATTGCATAATTATATGGGTTGGCTTGAAAGAATGAAACCCAGTTCAAAATGTATGAGTTCATTTTTATGTTCTACTGAGAAAATTTATTCAGTGTGACTGCTCAGTAGCGAGAGCAGTAAAACACCTTAATCCCTGGTTGAAGAAAGGTAATACCTTGACAGATGTGTGCCTCCTACTTTCCTTGCGGCCATGTTTCAACAACAAACCTTTATTTCTGCTTCTCGGCTGTAGCAGAAAAAAAAAAATGAGCGGAGCAATAAAGCAGTCAGACAAATCTCAGGAGCCAGGCGGCAATGCAATAGTAATGACAGATTTTTAATGTGGCAGGAGAGATTGACAGGAAAATGTCTTCAGAGCAAACGCACGCCAGATGGAATGAAAACGGTTTATTGGAGTATGGAGGTGCTGCTGAACTGAATAGAGGGCGGGTTTAAGGTGGGTGTTTTATCTGCTTCAAGTAAACAACAACAACCAAAAAAAATAAAATTCCACTCACCAGGTATTGCCTTAGACCAGTCTTTGCACTAAGGGGATAATTTTTTTTGTTTGTTTATTTGTTTCTTTTTCTACAGTAGTGCACCAGAGAAAAACTTTAAAGTCAAAAGTTCAGTCATTACATGCACTGCACAAAAGGAGAAGGCAAACTGGTTTGGTTTCAGCTTTTTTATTGTTTGCCTCTCTTCCCTCTTTTCTCCCTCCCCCTCCCCCTTAATCTGAAGGAATTTCTCACTCACTATGAACAGATAAAGATGTTTTGATGTGCTTTTAGATAAATCAGAATGATTTTTTTCAAAAAGAGAATGGGTAAGAAAAAAAAAGCAAAAAAAATTTCCAGCTGATTGAGTAGCTATCAAATGCAGGACAGAAGAAGAAGCCTACACTAAAAAACCTATAAAAGCCAATATAGCTGTTTCTATATTAGGAAGAACAACATCATTGTACCTTTTTCAACTGAGTAAACTTAAACTTGTATGCACTTAGTAATAATAATAAAGTCAAATTCAGCCCTACATCTCATGAGAAAACATAACTCTGAAATATTTCATACCCTCCATACAGAGCAAAGGCAGGAAAACAGCCATAAAAGGAAAGAAACAGCACAAAAGAAAGGAAGAAAATACAACTCTAAACTGTGAATCTCCCTGACATCTTTTCATTATCAGCCTAGTCAATGAAGAATGCTACAAAGGAAAGGACGGCATCATATTATTGAAACATGCTGGTTTGGGGTTTTTTTGAAAGATGCACTTGTATAGTCTCTGTGGATAGCTTTTTTATTTCACTGTATTTGCCATTATTAACTCTCTGTAATTGTGTTCTACATGCAGTGTAGAACACTTGCATTAAGTGTTCTGCCTGTATCATGTACATTTATAGTGCTCTTTTTAGAGTTTATTCATGGCTTTTTTCCTTGTGCAAACATATCAGAAAGAAGTCATTGAGTTACCTCCTTTATTTGTATTATACTTTAAAACAAAACAAAACTATCCTTTTTATCTTTAACAACCTGCTTCTTTTTTGTTAAAGAATATTTATTTAGACAGTAAAAAGATGTTATGGTTCTTTCAACTACTAGAAGTGTATGCACTGAATATGCTCCAGTGTAATTTGCAGAAAGTGAGGAAAACACTCTGGAAAAGTAAGCAGGGAGTTTTGCCATGTTGTTTTATCTGATAACTACAATACTACGATAACAAAGCTTTAGGCAATATGCTTAGAACTGACAGGAAAAGTAAAAGGCAAAGTCTTGTAATGAACCATTTATATTTCATATTTTATAGATTTGCTGATCGCTTCAAAAATATAAGTTTTATATTTTTCCCATGTTTTGTCTTATTCAGAATCCTACTATAAAGTTCATTTAACTCTCCTTTTGTATTAGTCCTGACAGAGCTATAAAGATTGCTTGTATAATTCTTATGGTCTTTGAGGTTTTGTTTCAATTTTCTTTACATTTGGCCAGATATTGACATACAGGCTGTTCATCATAATGCAAGAGAAAACATTTTTATATTTAAAAAGCCTTTAACTGGTTAAATCATTTGTCCATATAAGGAACAACACAATGTCAAAGATAACAAAGAAAAAATAAAGTAATGAAGAGTTTGTTAGTGATACTATGTATACTTCTGAAATTTTGCTATTTCCTTACATTCAAATGTAACTCAATTATTAGTGAACACAACTTTTTCTGGTTGGTTTGAAGCTGTTTTTTAAGTCAGTCCAGTAAAGGACATTACTTCACTAGGAGCTACTTTTTAGAAAACAAAAAAGTCAAAGCAATTTTTCACTTTATTTTAGAATCTTTTTCACTAGCTTTAAATATCCTCAAAAATTAAACTCAGAATGAATTTTAAAGCAATGTTGAAGACAAAACTTGACACAACAGGATGTGATGGCTACCATTCTGTCCTTAAACCACCTTTTTGCAACACACATAATGCAGAATATTAATCAGTGTTCTAAGGCTGTGTCAGTTCCTAGAGACACAATGACAAGTTAGGGACAGAACATCCAGCTTAACTGTGAATAGCAATTGCTTTATTCTGCACCAGAATCCTCATATCACTTAAAAATAGATTTTACTGTGTCATCAGCTCCATTCTGGCATCACTAGTAAACTGCACAAGGTATAAAGGCTGCAATGGAAATAGTACCAGCATAGACACCAAAGTTGCTGTCGGTAGTGTGCAGTAGCTTGAGTTTTCATTTCAGAAGACACTTAATACTGACTTTCAACCTCAAATTGTATTCATTAGTAGCTTGCAATTTTTTTTTTTATTCCTAAAATCATACCAAGTATATCAGCATGCTCTCATGCACCCCCTCACTGTGGAATTTTGATAATGTATGTCCTAACCGCTTAATTGATTGATTAGCTTACTGCAGCTTTCTGAGGCACCAAATTTATCTTTAATAGCCGGAGTCAGGCACGGCAGGCAATCGAGGGGGGGGTCCCTTGGCGTCGATTTGCTCTTAACTGGAAAGTCATTACCACTTAATACATGTAGATTGTGTTGAAAGAAAATTATGTGTAATGAAATGAGGGAAAAATTAGTGGAGTGTTATGGGCGAAAGCAGATGTTACGGAGGAATTATGCTAGCAGAGATAATCACCTTCGCTAGCATTGTGTGTGCTGGGGTGTTAACTCAGGGAGAGAGTTGGTGAGAGAGCTAAATAAATGCATTGATTTACACAGATTCACTTTTCAAACTACAGTATATGACTAAGTACACACATCTACAAATACATCCATACATATACACATACATATAGACATGGTCAGGGCTGAATTTTTATATTTCTGAAGCTCTTTTTAGCTATTTTCCAGCTACTCACACTATATTCAGAAGTCCTAGCTGGAATCTCAGGGAAGTAGCTGTCGATTTACATAGTATTGTGTAGATGAGAATAATATCCAAGGGCAGAAGTACTCATATAAGCATTAAGATGAGACCTTTTATGCTTCAAACTCTGGACAACCTCTCCTAAGAGAAAACAGATGAATTTGAGAGAGGTCTTCGAGGGTAGCACCTGACATTTTAGAAGTTATAAAATTGAAATAAATAGCAGATAGTTGCAAAAAAATTATAGAGACATAGAGTATTGTCCCTTTACTTAAACAGCCTGTAAATAAAGGATATTGAAAGAAAAAAGGAAAGATTAAGTCTTTCTTTTATTTCAAGTTAGGAACATGTTTTAAAGTAGGAATTTGGCAGACAGGCAATAATGAAAACACTCAGAATCAGGACAAGGGAGGGAAGAGAGATGCCATGATTTTATTTTAAACACATTTTAAAACTCTGTAAATTAATCTTTCACCTGTGGGCATCTCCCTGTCCTTTACCAGCTGTGACTGATATATATGCTTGATTATATTTCTTATATCCAGGCATGCAAGGTCACTATTAATTTTTATCTTGGATTTATCTATTTCATATAATATGTGTTTGGATTTAGAATTATCTTTGCTTTATCACCCATTTCATAATAAAACCTGGTCTCAGGAAGATATTATTTTGCAGATTTCACTATCAAAACCATTGATAATTAGGGTTTCCACATATATCGTTCTGTTCCTTCACTACTAAATGAGGCTTTTATGACTACCGTTATTGCTGGTGATAATAATACAAATTTTAAAAATTAAAAAAAAAAAAGACTCAAGGTTTTCTATTCCCAGTATTAGCGTGCAGAGATAGGAGGTTAGCAAAGGGACTGTCAATTTGCTGTCACTATATTAATGAGTTAAAGAAATGCAGCCAGCCCCTCATGAATCAATTGGAAAACTATGATGAATGTTTCAATAATTAAGAGAATAATTAAATTGCTGAATGTAAGATGGCACTAAATGAAATAGCTTTCATAACAGCAGCATATTGCTGTTTATAAATACAAAGAGCTACATTTAAACCAATGCTGAGTCCAACTCAGATTTATCTGTCTGCCTTACCGCTTTTAATGGGCTGTGGGGCCCAATCCTGCCAAATCCCACCCTGTAGACAATATACCTCGTGCCTTAGCTCTGTGCATGACGGCAATAATCGTGTGTGCAAAGCTGAGCACCGGCAGGAATCTGCTGCTCAATCAGAGTCCCCCTGTGCACCTCCGTGCCTCCCCACCTGCGCATTGTAACATGGCCACCATTGCGGCGCCTCAGTGATAAGCAGCTAAACTCAAACTGATAACGAAGCCAGGGAATTCACAGTTAAAGCTGACACTCCGGCGGTAGCACGCATGATGCTTGTGGAAATGTTTTTAAAAGGTGATATGTGTTAAAGGTGAACTGTAAAGCTGAAGTGAAAATTATGTTAAGTTCAGAAATATGTCCTGAATCTCTCAACTATCAGGCAAGTTTTACTGTAGCTTTCAAAATTCTCTTCTCTCCTGTACAATAATCTGGCAGTTTCCCCTCTGATAAGGACATTCCCAAACATAACTTTGTGTGATATCACACATACCAGAACCTAGGATGCTAAAAACGAGACATCCTAGAAAATCATCCTTCAAACCAGGGTGTCTCAGAGCAATGCACATGCTTAAAAAAAAAAAATATTTATTTGGAAAGAAAAGTATAAACTATTTCCAAAGCTTGAAAACATTTATAAATCCTGGGGGGTGGGGAGGGTGAGGGTGGGGAGGCAGAATGGACAGGTAAGAGGTGAACTAATCATCTAGTATATATTTGTATTTCATTTTGAAAGTGTGTCACAGCTTTTCTTTGGCTGCTGGAATATCAACATGTCTAAGGAGAAGTCACTCATAAATAAGGCAGAGTCATTTCAGGTGCAAATTTCAACAACATGCATTTTGTTTTCCTGCCTACCAGTATCCCAAAGTGCTTTTCACTGCCCCATATTTCTCACCTCCCTGTTTTGCTGTTTGTTTTTTTTCCCCTTTTTCTCTCTTTTCCCCACTGACCTCCTCAATTCACATACCCCCTTCTGTTCCCAAACATATTCCCACCACACACTCATCTTCCACCAGTCCCTAGCTCTCCTTGCAGTGGGGACAAGTTTTATTTGCTGGTGGGAGAAGTCTATGGAAGGAAATTTTCTCTTCAGTTCTGAGATAGCCCCAATAGCCACAATTTCACCGTCTTCTTAATCTCTTATGTTGCTGAATTTATTCTTCCTCTCTCTTCTAGTAGAATATTTCTCTGCAGTCAAAAAATCATCACTGATACACATATTTCACATTTACTTTCATTCCTTTCCCATCCTCTTCTACTGCAGAGGCACTTCAGACACTCTCCTGAATCCCATACCCCCAATATGTGTCTATTCCATTTCCCTCTTCCACCTTGAATGCCTCTTTCCTACTCATCACATAAATATATGTTCTGAGATGTTTGAAAACCCAGCATTATGTACTTGGAACACTAGTGATTTGAGGTGGAATGGAGAATAAATATAGCCATAATATGCTTTCAAATAGATGAATTAGTTGAGCAGGAGACTTTTAATGCCACATAGGTGGTCAGCAAAAAAGTAACAATTACCATGAGATGGAATCTGATATACCACAGTTATTTTCTACTCTAGACATAGGGCGGTACCATGGTAACCTGGACTCCACTGTGTGGCAAGTGTTGTTAATTGTATAGATTTTTAATGGGGATAATTATATTTCTCCTGTCTGAAGTCAACACTTACAGGCAGTGACCAAAGTCCAGAAGCATATTCTCAGAAGGGTGTTGCATGATCTACGGTTTGTACACTGAATATTTCTTACTTATACTGAGACAATTTCATTCCATCAGTGAAAGAAGTGAAAAGTGTTTACCTTCTGATAAGTCCTGGTAAGCAATTAAAATATTAAAGGTTGAAGTGGATAGAAATTCACTCTCACCAGTAGGTGAGAAATACTATGTATTGATAGGCCAAGCCCAGAGAAAGGAAATCATCCAGTTTATATTTGATAATTAATTAGATAACTTAATTTTCAAAGGTTGTTAATACAGTTCCTTTCTTTAGCATGAGACTTAGTTTTTCTCAAATATCCACAATTATAATGAGTGTGGCTTGAAATTTTCTTTTGCAAAATATGCTTACAGCAGATATTGCTTTTCTGGAATTTAACATTGAGGTCAGAAGTTTTCTCCTGTGTGGCTCTGTTTTGGATGAGTATTAGGGAAAATATGTTGTTTGCCATTGTTTAAAAATAAGTATACCTCTTGCTTGTTTCCTTAACAGCTCTGAAATTTAAAAATGGGTCTTGAAAACTGGTCAACACTTAAGCTTCTGGAAAAAAAGTTTATTTATCCACATTAGATGCTTGTTGTGGTTGTCAGAGTTTCTATCTGTCAATCAGGTTGCACAGATACACCACATCCCTTAAGATATGCAACTCTGTCACTTGAGCATGACTTTACCCCTGCTTGCTGGAGTTGGCTGGGTCTCTGGATCCCAGACTAATAGCAGAGAGCTTCACTCTCCCTGGTCCTGATAGACTCCAAAGGATATGCAGCAGGAGGAAAAAGCTTAGTGACACAAAGTCACTAAAAGAAGGGAAGGAAGGGATGCAAGGAACCTGGGAATGGAGAGCTCTAAGTGAGGGGGGGTTGACAAAGCTTCTATTTAGCAACAAAAAAAAGAACATCTGCTTTGGAGATGGAGCTAATGAGCATGCACAGATCAGTATGTGTATAAACTCCATCTCTGAGAATTAAGGAAAAAATAGAAAAAATAAAAATGGGTCCAGAACATGATGTATAAAATTGGCCTGAACATTTAGAAGTGCGGCAACCTTGAGATTCTGGTTAAGAAGGAGCAACCTGTGAGTTATGGGCACCAGCTCCAGCTTTGAGAAAAGTGACTAAATGAGCAGGAGGTGGATATGAGCTTATGGGGGAGAGTGAAATGTGAAGAAAGGTATGCATGAGTGCCACCAGAAAGGAGGTAAGAAAAGGAGCAAAAGGATGTTAAAAAGTTGGAAGGAGGAAGAGGAATATTCGATATTCCTCTATTGAGCCTAAACTTAAAATAACTAGTCCAGAATTCTGATTTCACTGCGTTGTTTAGCAAAGTAACTGCAAATTCTGTTCAAAATTTTTCCCTGTTTAATAACAGGTTATGCAGGAGATAAGTCCTCTATGGTGGGTGTTAAAGAGCATGGCAAATGGGTGATGCACAGTGTTTGAGTCACGAACTTGTTGCACAATATGACTTCCAAGGCTAGTTAGTGCCAGGCTAGAGGTTTCAAATCAAAGTTAAGAAGAACCTGATCCTGTGTTTCTTATTCTTC
The DNA here is from genome assembly GCF_001604755.1 of Lepidothrix coronata. Taxonomy (NCBI): domain Eukaryota; kingdom Metazoa; phylum Chordata; class Aves; order Passeriformes; family Pipridae; genus Lepidothrix; species Lepidothrix coronata. Next base: position 8,204,571 of record NW_016690199.1, read on the forward strand.
TGTGAAGTACATTGCCTTCAGTGGTAGATTACAATAAAGAGAGGCTCATCAAGTCTTAAAAGCAAAAAGCCCATGAAGAAAAAAAAAAGAGAGAGATGGGTTTCTAGACATGGTCAGTGTAAGCACTGGTACAATTAGTCCCAGCTTAGGAAGTCCTTAAAGCACAGATCACTCTGCTAGGTGTTTTAGGTCACAGATATTGGAGGTTGGCAAACAAGAATCAAGTTATTGGATTTAGAGAGAATATCTTTTCCATCACCCATTGAAGGGGCTGGACTAGTTTAAACCATTCGCATGGTTTAAACAGACAGAAGGCACAGCAATGTGGAGACGTAACTGAAGGTTTCCCTAGAAAACCATAAAGAATTTTGGTGAGGGTTAGTTAACTTATGTTTTAGTAACAGTGCAACTACAGTGAAGTTTTTGAGGACAGCCCTGTAGCTAGGAGGTGAAATTCACATTGAAGGTGCATTTTTCTCATCTGTTAGTTTTTATGCTTCATTATATATTTTCTATTATAATTTGGAAGGGGGGATCACAGAACTGAAAACTGCTGCATTTTAACAGGAAATGTTTGCTTTCAAAGAAGTGAAAGCTTACAGAAAGCCTGGGTAGAGTTTCAAAACTCGTTTTATCCCTATAGCACCATATTATCTTTTATATTTCTTAATTGAATCCTCATCCTGGAGGCAAGTAGGTGTTGAACAAACTAGACCTCCCAGGTACTACTGCAATGTATTAAGTCTGGGCTTGAAAAGTAGGAAATAGCTATTTGGTACTCAAAGATATTTACTTTAAACCTGTGGGTTCTGTTTTGTTTGGGTTTTTTTGGTTTTGGGTTTTGTTTGTTTGTTCGTTCGGGGGGTGGGAGCGGGGGAAGTTTGCTATTATTTCCTTTCCATGCCTACTTCCTGAGAAGAGAGGAGCACGGGACGGAATGAATGGAGAACAGAGAGACAAAAATATTTTTCACAATATTTTTCACAGAATCTACTTTAGCAGGCTAAATGATATGACAAAAAATAAAAGTGCCTTCACTGTAATTTGGAAGTGGATTTCTATCAACCATTGTTCATTCACTGGAATTTGCAAATGGATTCATCTGAACCATACTGTCTTCTAGTTATGTTTGCTTTCTAGGGACATTTGTATGATTCAATTACTATTGTGGCTATTCACAGAGAATTTCAGAACAGGACACATAAGTATTGATGGAAACTAGGTATTAGATTCACACACATGAATATGTGCATGCTCAACACATTGGAAAAATAAATCAACACCATGTGACTCATCAAAGCAGTCCTGTCTAACAAAGCTCAAGAAGTGATTGGGGAATGTTCACAAAGAAGTGTTCCTGAGCAATTAGAAGTACTTATAGAGGAAAAAAGGATCTTGTTGAATTCTTTTGCATAATAAACTCAAGGAAACCTCAGTCTGCCCATGGAGATCCCATAAGCAGAAAAAGGGCTAAACTTACTGACTAAACTATTCATTGTGAATTATTCCCTCTGCTCTAATGTCTGCACGGCATGGAAGCACGGTGCCAGCCTTGCTACACACTGTAATTTTACTCTTCTAGGAATAAAGTGGGAATATACTGCTGGGCATGTTAAAGCACTCTGTAGAGGACATTATATATTTTTTCAACATGTGACCTGCCTTTGATTTTTGTGCTGAAAATGGAGAGTTATCAACTTTCAGAGAGAAAATATTAGCCCAGAGTCAGTGAAACAAGATAGTATTTTTCACTTTATTTCTGCAAGGCAGTATTTGGTGCATAAACTACATAAGACTGAAATATAGACTTTGAGAAGTCAGAGGTCAGCATGGCAAAACTTAGCCCGATAGTTTTTATATTTTTGGGTTGACCGTGAGTTAACAGTTACTGATTCCTTTAGCAGTTTCCTGCCTAATTGTTATTTTTCCTTGATTAAATTGTCCTTTATAAGGACATCTGTTCTGTTCCTTGCCAAGGTGTAAGATGCAATCATATCTTAGAATTTGTAAAGTACTTTGGACAACACAGTAAAAAATACATTCTGATTATGAATCCTTTAAAGGAGATGTCGTCCTCCCCCCACCCAGCTTAGCACATCTCCCATATTTTTCCTAATACTATGACTCTCCCTCTGTCCAGATGAAGTATTTCCTCTACAATTCATCCCTTTCCTCAGCTCAGATTCCTTCAGCTTCTACACATCCCTGGGACAGCTGCATTGCTCCCTAATGACAGGTAAGAGCCACCCCTGTAAGGAGGACCAAGATTATAGTGGACGGTTGAGCACTGGGGAAAGCATTTGTTATCATTTAGGGGCCAAAGAAAATTACCTTCCTGAGCTACAGTCTGAACTATCCTACTCTGAATTCAGGACTGCCCAAAACCTAATTAACAGACATGCATTACATGGGGATAGTCACTGGAATTCCACTCCCAGGGAGGAGAACTTGACCTTTCCAGATCTTCTCAACATCTAGAAGTATGTAAGACTGCTCTCCTGAGCTGTCTGATACATGGGGCAAATTGCTGTCTGAGAGAACAGCACTGTAGAGGTGAAAAAATTCAGAGGGGAAAAAGTTTCCATAGTCTGGAGATGATAACTCAAATCTGGACAGCAAGATTTAAGGAGGTCTTTTAATAAGACAGAGGTATGTTTTGTAAAGGTTGGAAAAACGGTGACTTGATTTGTAAAAATTAAATCTAGAAGAGAAACTGTGAAGAGCGGGTATGGTGCTAATAGTCTCCAGCATCAAGCCACAGAGAAATAATTCTGTACAATGGTGGAGAAACAATGGCTCAAAGTGGTTGCATTTTTGCTGTACTGGGCTTATGACCAGACATCTGGACAGTGATCTGAGTGGAGAGTCTGAGATGAAAGGACTGGACAGAAGGTAGCAACCAAAGATAAAGAGATAAATACTAGGGAGCCATCAGCTTTGTGACAGTTGCTGAGAGTGAATTAAATCATAGAGGAGTAAAACTCAGCAGGAGATAGGGAAGCATTGACAGAAAATGGGAAGGCAGGGAGAATACTGAAGAAATGATTGGAACATTTGTTGGAAAACAAAACAACCAGGCATCAAGTTGTGGAAACCCATGGTGGGGAAAGGGAGAGTTGTGGGAGATGGGATGATTTCTCTCATCTTCTAAGGACTCCACATTCCCATGAATGCTCATAGCTTTGCATAAATTCACACGCAAAGCATAAGGAGCAGATTAAGCTGAACTGGAAGGGAACCACAATGTGGGGAGGTAATAATTAAAGGCAGTTGCTGGGCAGCTAAAGCGTATGGGAGATTGACTATAAATAGGCAGAGATAGGTTTGCTGAAGTGGCTAATGTGATAGTGATCCTGAGGGAATGGACGGCAGCTGCAGGCAAGCCCAGGACAGGGAAGGTACTATTCCCCCTGCCCCACTCAGCACAGGCACTAGCCACAGTCCTTTTGTGAATCTTGAAATAGGAAGGGGGGAGTGAAAAACCATAAACTATGAACCTCTGAAGGCAAAATAAGCTGTGTCTGTGTACATTGTTTGTGATATTGAGAATGACATCCTGGCTCACACTCCTTAACAACTTTACCAGTATAACCATCAGGGCTTTGGCCATTATAGGGTAAAGCTAGCATCACCCTGGGTAGCATCAGAAGAGACTGCTACCAGGAGGACCACCACTATTATTACTAGCTGCAATAAAAAAAGCACTTCTTAAAATGTTTTTTCTACCTAATTGTCAAAACTGAATAATATTATCAGCTTTTTTATCCTTTGAGTATTTTTCTAATAAGAAAGCACAGAGATGCACTGCAAATAAAAGCAGAAGATTCGAGGATGCAAAGCAATCATACAAAATGACTTTCATATCAGTTTGATAAGCAGCTGAAATTTAATAACTACATCTCTCCTATGGTGCTGGATGAAAGTTTAATACTTTATGCTTTTGCTTCTTTCTTCCGCATGATGCTTATTCAGAATCATAACTTTTCCTTTTATAGTCACAGCAATGTTAGGTGCGGTGGATTAATCGAAGCCTTACGAGGCTTCAGCACAGTCCAGACTATAGTGACTTATAATCAAACCCTAGGAGAAGACTGTCAGGGGTCATAAGGGAAATGAGCAGAGATCCAAATGCAAAAGTAATATTTACTGAGGATAATACACACAGATCTCACTGTCCCAATAGGCAAGATGGAAGGCCAGTCTCTCACAACCCAATTCCAAGAGATACTGGATGCAAGAGAGGAAGAAAGAAAGAAGGTGATAAAAATGCCTCTCAGAATTTGGCCCACAGATTGTAGCTGAAATTGTGATTCAAAACTAGAGGATGAGAAGCATTCAGAATGTGAGACAAAGAAAATTAAAACAATAAATAAATAAAATTCAGCCACCACCACCAAAAAAAAAAAAAAAA
>NW_016690199.1:8209131-8244390 GCF_001604755.1 Lepidothrix coronata
CAGTGCAGAGGTTTTTCCACTGGTGGGTGGCACAACCCCCAGCCTCGTGGCAACTGCCCTATCTTAAGAGGCCGGCGTGGGGCTAAAACAACTGCACCGGGGACCTCTGAGCCCTGCTTGATAGTTATTCCAGTGTAACCTTGTGATGGGAACGGTCAAGTGGATAGAGGGTCAGGTGCCGGGCAGGGCAGGCAGGGGGTCACGACCAAGCAGGTGCGGGTCAGGAGGAGTCAGGGACCCAGGAGTGGGAATAGGTGGGCAGGCAAGGGTGTCAGGCCGGGGCAGAGGACAGAGACAGAGGACAGGGGCAGGAGGCAGAGCGCTCGGAAGGGGCAGTAGGGACCCTGCCGGGGAGGTGTCGGGGCAGGGGCCGGCGGGGGCAGGGGCCTAGCACCGCCTGCTCCGCGGCAGCAGCGCCCCCTCCTGCCGGCTCCCGGTGCAGCAGCCGCGCCGAGCCGCGGGCAGCTGCGCATCCCTCCCATCCCGCCGGCTCGAGGGGGAGGCTCCGAGACGCAGGGGAAATGTTGAGCGCGGCTAGGGGATTAGGAAAAAGGATTTAAAAATCAAAAAAGTAGGAGACAGCCGTTCGCAGGCAGATGCTGGGAAGTCTACGGATTCACTGGTGGACGGGCGCGTGGCTTCGGCTTCCAGCCTGTGAGTGTGTGCGCGCTACAAAAACAGATAATAAAAAGAATACAAATGAAAGAACATCTGATGCAGTCATCAGATCTAACTACAACACTTTAATAGGAATTGCAACTCCAGATGTTGTCTTAAGAAAATGAATCAATTAGACAAATGAGGAATCTCTTCATAAATCATAACAGGAGAAAATAAAGTCCAGAAGCTGCAGATTATTGTATAAATGTCCTAATGGCATTTATTCCTCTCATATACCTGTCAGCTTTACTACAAGGTTTCTCATCGTCTAAGTTGTTGTTTACCTCCTTGAATACTGGTTTGATTTGAAAAAGTGTTCTAAATGTTCAACACCTTTTACCCTGAAAATAATAATACATCAGCCTTTAGGAGTTGAACCCAGCAGAAACTGGTGTCACTATTCATAAAATAATTGAGTTTACACAAAAAGTGATTTCTGTAATAGCCCCCTTTTTACAAGTATGTACATTTTATTTAAAATTACTGACTCAAAAAGCAAGGTAGGAAAAAATCACCTCCAACAACTTCCTGTAATTGCGAATTATTGTGAGGGAAACAGAAGGAAAAGATTTTGAAATTATGAGCCATTATGCTTGAGAGAGAGAGAGAGTAAGTGAGAGAGAGGGAGAGGGAGAGAGAGGCAGTGGGAAAAAAAGACATCTCGGCTTCATGAAACACAGCTGACAAGCTCGACTAAATTACCCCCGGACCATTACAAAAATCACTTAATTGCCAACCATTTTGTTAGGTCAATTGACTCTAATTGAAAAAATAACAAAAAGCTTATTATGCTGCAAATGCGGCCGTGGAAAATGAGTCTTCTGTTAGGAGGAAACAATAATTCTAAATTTCAGCTGCTGCTAACACTACAAAGTTCAGTGTTTTCTTGAGATAGAATCTACTGTGCAGGAGAAAGTGAATATGCTCCAATTGATTGATATTTCTTTTAATGTTGTCCCCTCATCGTACATATCAGCTGACCCAACCACCCCACTCAGTTTTATTTCCCTTCCTTGTTGCCTTGTGGCTCTCCTTTCCGTGGCAGGGTCAATGACAATTTTTGTTCCTAAGGGGTTGTGATTTGGTGGTGTGTGAGGCTGCTGTGACTCCTCTTTTCAGCTTCTTCACAGTAACCTCCAGGCCCAGGTGAGAGGTTAGGAGGGGCACCTTGCTAAAACCTACTGGCCCCCTTCACTTTCCTCTTTTCCTTACACACTGCAATTTCCTTTAAAGCCTGGTAAGAGAGAATTGTTCATGTATTTTCACCAACTAAATACCTTGGAAACAGTCCTCCCTATGTACATTAAAAAGCACAAACCCTGACTGGCACATAGGATTGTAATTAAAAACTCTCTCTACACACGAGAAAGCTTATTTATAACAATCAAATTTTTAGGAGTGTGTGCATGAGTTTTTTCATTTCAGAACAAGATAAACCAGCCAGAGCTCCACTATTGTCCCAATTACAGATTTGAATAGTGGAAATTCATAATGGGATTGATTCTGCTCTGTGAAAAGTAATTATTTGTCCATAAAACCAGGAGGCTGCAGAAATGAACTCAGATGGCAACAGCCTTTTGTTCAGCTCCTTTGCAATGAAGAGGTAGGGAAATGGAAGAAAGTTCTCAGTAGCCACAGTGCATGATTAAATATTTCCATAACCATATCTATACATTTGCCTCTTGCATTGTACTCAGAAAATTCCTTTTCTGGTTTTATCCTTTCAGGGAAGCTGCCTGACTGGGTTGCACTTTTACAAGGCCCAAAACTCTTGAGCTGACTACACTGAAATGATGAACAAAACACAATGCAATAGAGCAGGATGCTCCTTCACAATATTTTAGAAAGAGAAGAAAAAAAAAAGAGAAAAAAAGAACTTTGTGTATGTGTATGTTTTTACTGTGCCTTCATAGCTAAGGTAGATCTTCCAGTGCTTTACAAAGCAGTGAGTTAAATACTGGTGGCGTGGTGCCTGTGTAGGCAAACGGCACAGCCATTATGTGCTCAGCATACGTTTTTATTGTTTCTTTATATAGAACCCAATATCACTTACACAGAGGGGGATACAACAAATATATCAGACCATGAAGCACACATATGTGCTGTTTCTTTCTGAGCATCCACAGCTGTATATAATCAATGGAACATTCCTTTGGAGTGCACCACAGGTCAGCAGGAACCTTGACACACAGCTGAATTTATGAGTGATCACATTGTTTTAAATATGCATCACTTAGATTTCTACAGGTGTTTAAAGATTTGCCTCAACATTCCCTTTTTCTTCTTTTTTTTTTTTGTTCCTTTTATAAAGGAACGTGCACATGGAAAACAGAGATTGTATAATTAAGGCTTCCATTTGGATTCTAAAATTGATATAATTCACCATAACTGACAACAGAGAATATTATATCATCTCTGAGAAAAAAGAAACCACTCAAAATGCTAAAAAAAAAAAAATTGCTTAGGTGAAATATTTCTTGTAGTCAGGGACCAGAAACCTTGAAATCCTCCAAACCTTGTTGAATGTGGGGGATGTTGTAAAGCATTAAGAAAAAAATTTCAAATCTATTTTTATCCTTTAAAATACACGTCTGTAATTTTATCTAAAACTAGATATCAAAAATAAAAATAAACAACACGTTACAGAAACCCCATTTGAAACATGTGACTTAGAATAAGATAAGCATTATTAATTACCTTCTTCCTTTATAGAAGAAAAGATATAAAATTAAACAGATAAAATCTTAAGAGAAACCAATGTGCATGTATTGAGGAAAGACAATGAAGCTTCACAGACCGAATAGAACCAATTCCTTTCAAATAAGTGGGAAAGCCCTACAGAGAGAAATAAAAGTGAGGAATGGTGAATTCTGTAACACTTGCCAGACCAATGAGCTTCATCAATTAATCACAGCAAAATAATCACCACCTACATTAAAGAATAATACATGAAAAGGACAGGGCATAGCTTTAACTTATTCAGAAAGGGCTGACTCCCTAATCCCTCTGAGTCTTGACATGTTAACTGGGTAGCGACTAATTAGATGTCAAAAATTCATAAGCACTCTTTAATATTGCATATATCTGCGGCAGACATTTCAATATGAGAGTTGTATACACAGAAGTCACTATAGCATTAAAACACAGCAGGGTGGGAGAAATAAAAGGAAAACAATAAAAACAATGGCCCTTAAAAACCCAAGAGAATGCCTCCTTTGGAAGTGTGTACTTTCTTATTCAGAAAAGGTATCACCTTAATAAGAATTATAGGCAAAGAGGTTTCACTGTTCCATGCTGTGTGGACGAAAAGAGGGAGAAAAGACTGACTTATCAAAGGCACTGGCAGGTAAATAGTAATTTACTATGCATGCACAATGAACATTACACAGTGCCTTGACACAGGGCGATAATGAAAGACATGCTATTGTGGCATCCATCGAGGGAATTTTTTTTCTTCATTCTTCCTTCCCTTGTCTCTCTTGAGCAAAGAAGCAGTGATGTTTCCTGGCAGCTGCCTCCTGTTTCAAGCCATTTCACATAATATAGGAAGAACCTGAAGTTTAGTATATTAAGTGAGTTAGTTTGCTGGTTTGGCAATATATACATTGCTTGTGTGTGAACTTATATTTCAGATGCAGTACTCTGTATTTTTATGGAACAAGCCTTTTCCCGTCTGAAGAATTATATGAACCTGATATATAAAACAAGGCAGCGAGATTAAAAACAATGCATCACATAATACACTGTTTTATGACTTGCATCCTTTAATTGTAGCTCTCAGGAATAAAAAGAGAGGAATGCTCTCTTGTTTATAATGCAGAATTGCCATTCTCTCTTTTGACTAACAATGTGTTCTTTACAGGGCTAGTAGTCTGTGGAGATTACTCTATTTTCCCCTTTACTAAACAGCAAAGTTAAATCCCACTTTTTCAATGCTTCTAACTAGCTTACAGCAGCAAGCCTTTGAATTTAGCCTGTATGCAGTATGGGAGGCTGTGACTGTAATCCTCCCATCGCTGCTGCTGTTTAAATGCGACATGGCTGCAACTGGAATGTTTTAATTATTTTAAAAGTGTAAAATCTTGTAACCTGATGATATAAGGTAAGCAGCCTCCTGCAGAGAAAAATTATTACATTTGTACATTTCACCAGGGTAGCATCTAAAGAGACAATGTGGCTCTCTCCTCGTACATTGCAGGATGTGTAATAATTATATTTGCATGTATCAGCTGATTAGTACTTTCATAAGCTGACATCTCTCACTGTGATGGCAACTTCTGGATTGATGTATTACAAGAATAAGAATAAGATGTAATTTAATGACTGCTGACCATGTTAGACCGAACGGTCAATTGTTGTCTGGTTATACCTGGCCTTTCCTTTGAAAGTCGCTATGTTAATTTTGTTACCAAAGGACCTTCTATGATCAACACTGAAACTGTAATTAACTGAATACATTTGTCATTACTGCACTATTCACACCTCTTTCTTGCAACTGTAAATGTGTTACCTAGCACTTATGCTTTTCCATGTCTTGAGTGTCCAGGAGTGTTTTGTGGGCACACACTTTATGATTTTAGACTAGAATCAAAATATTAAAGAGCAACAATTGATTAATGATTTCAATCAGGAGGTGATGATCCGCAGTGCTGGTAGCAGTTCTTGACTCCTTTTAATCCTTCCTGTCATGTTCATGCCTGTTATATTATAATGCTGATGTTAATGTGCTCCACATTCTGGCCAGCAAGATGATCTCAAAGCAGCTTGTGCATTCTCCACCTGCCGTTGCTAGAGCTCAAGGGCAATCCGGCTCACTTGGATGAGATCTAGTTGATAGTGTCAAATTTTCAGAAAGAATCTAAGGCTGCTGTGATAGTTTCTCTGTTCTCTGTAGGCACAGTGGTCTGATTGTTCTGCATGACCCAGAACTGGTTTGGATGTTCAGGGGCAGAAAGGACTTGCATACTCCAATCATTCTGCATGTGCAAAGCACTTATCTGCAAACCCCAATGAACTTGTACATACCATGGGTGTTTTGTTCAGGGTTTCCTTACTAATTGAGGTTTCCTGATTTTTTTATTTGATCAAAACCAGCATCCTACCCACATCATAAACTTTTCATGAATTATTCTTAATACCCAATATTTATGTAATGAAAACCATGAACTTGGGAGCTTTTTTGTTGGGGGTGGGAAGGGAAAATAGGGAAGAAAAGGAAGCTCCGTCCTTTCAAAGACATGCCTCCTCTGACAAGTGCTGTTGAATAACTGTATCTTCCTGTTATTGGCAAAATTCACATGACTTTCAGTGAGTTGAGGCCAGAAATTACATGAGTTCAGTGCATCTAAGTAAACAGTTTAACTAAAGCCTTACTTAAAAGCTGAAAATAAAGCATCATTCATTCACCTACACCGTTCAGATCTCTCCAAGGATCACCAGTACAAACTAAATCCTCACTTACAAAAAGTAAGGTTTTCTAGGAGGATGTCCTATGTTTCTAAGAAACATAGTTTTCTAGTAAGTATGCTTTCCTGAATGAGTCTAAATCTAAAAGAAATGTATGAAAGAGACATCATCCTACCTAGAGACTGACTGCCAAGCAAAGCTCTGCAAACCCAGTATAATTGATAAAGCCAGTATATTATGGCTTGTCATAGTGTGAACCTAAAATGGGCTTTCAGAGCTGTGGTGGGGAAAAAAAAACAGAATCTGTGTTACTGATCAATAGCTGAGCATCCCTTTAGTCATGCCATGCTGCTGTGCACAGGCAACTTATGAGCTGACAAATTTGGAATTCTGTCTACATAATGTTCTAAGCCTGAAAAATGAAGTCATGCGAAGTGAAGGTCATGTTCAGCAAATGCATGGGAGGGGTTGTGGTTTGTTTTAAGGGACAAAAAAGATATAACTGGGGAAAAAAGTAGGAACAGGTGGAAATGTTGTTCTCCTTAGACCAGACCAGGCCAGAAAGCTTTGTGGAGAGTTAATATAGGACAAGGAAAGGAACACGTGACAGAAAAGTGCAAGTCAGTGAGGATTGGAAGAGTATCTGCTGACATTGTAGTCTTTTTTATGGTTTCACACTGCTTACAAACATCCAGAAAAATGGAAGGAGTAAAAGAGAAACCAAAAGAGAAGAAAGCCCCTTACACTACATGTTCCTTGAACCAGAGAAGTCATAAGTGGGAATGACCACTGGAAAGAAGGTATGTCTGTGAATTCCTAAAGAAAAAGAACCATCAGTCTAGGCTACTTTCTGCTGTTTCTGTCATTCTGTACAAACACTGTCCTGGGCCAAGATAGAGCTAACTGATGCCACAACACTTCAGAAGCTCAAATTGTTGAGAAAGCTGAGAGGAACAGAACGCATCACCAAAAGGACAAATAACAGATGGACAAACATAATTCCAAAGCAAATGCCAAATACTGGAAGGAACAACAGAGTTGGGTAACATACTGGAAGACAGGCAAAATAGTTAGATTCAGAGGACCAGCACAAATGCCAAAAGGCCTTCAATGGAAGAGAAAAGGTGAAACTGGATAGGCAAAAGAGAAACTGCTTTAAAAAATAAGAGTATTTGTAGCAGAACATATTTTTATCTGTTAGGTTCTTGGTTTCTCATCTTAAATATTTCCGTAGGACTGTGTTTTCTACTGATTTAGGGCACTGTGCTCTGCACACTGGAGCCTTATGCGGAATGTTGATTACAATAAGAAAGAATGAAATCGGAATGGCCAAACCCAATTTCAAACACGCAGCTCTTCTGAATTCCTGTAATGGCCACAGTAAGGTATTCATTGTGGAGATCAGCTGCAACTCCCTTGCCTTGGGAGAAGCTTGAACAAGCAGATGTTAAAACAAGTCAAGTCTGCTAAACAACCACCTTTGAAATTCATTCTGGAATTAAAATGCTGTTCATATAAATTTGTTAGAGTTGTTAATTGTAAGGTGCTCTCACTCAAAAACACATTCAAGACCCTGCTTAGCTGTGCTCCAAATTACTCATATGGTCTTAAGTGTTAATCACAGAACCAATGTTCTTGTAATGATTTATTGGTATACCTTGCTGTCATAAGCCAAACAGTTGGTTGTGCAGAAGCGTTATAAAATTGGCTATAACACTATTGAAACAATATTAACCAAGATAGAGAGTTAGTGAGCTTGGTCCTTTTTCTACCCACTGTTGAGGTCAATTCCATTACTTATATGGTTGAAAGCACAACAAATAGATACTGTTAGAGCTTTTTTAACAAAAGCTTATGGTGTTAAATTTCTGACTACACTCGGTAGAGAGTGTGAAAACCCCAAAATCTCCTGTTTTTCTTATTCTCGTTGCCAATGGTTTCTGAATGTCATTAAGGACAAGAAGTACATATGACAATACCTACACGATGATTTTATTTTTGCTTAAAAATGTGGTAGATTTCTTGCTGACCCTGTCAACAACTATGAGTACTAATTTGCTAGCTCAATGACTCATCATCAGTTCAGTTTACATGTAACTAACAAAGGTCAGCCATGAGAAAAACTATTTGATTTCAATACCTAATTCAAGGAGGAATGATATTTCTATGGGGTTTTTGACTGTTTAATGTAAATCCCTTTAATTGCAGAACCTGTCTGCTGAATAGTTCTAGGTTCACTGGTTCACTTTAAATTAGATTTGAGAATCATTAAGTCAGCTTCCTGAAAAGGTCTGACCTATGTTGGCTGTGTACAGTACAAATGCAATGTCGGACAAGGGATTCTGCAGTTAGAGGTCACATATTTTCTTTGGGTTCTGATGGCTGGGGTCAGTAGATGCTCTTTCTAAGTAATTCAGCACAGTTTCAGGCCTCAGCTGTGCTGCTGGGGGTCACTGTTCTTGGTCAGGTTGCCATGGGGAAGGGATAAGGGAAAAGTGGACTTTTGTGCTTCCTTCCATTTGACTGCACAGCTTGCTGCTTAGCACAGGGCACTTTGACAGGAAGTGGCTGTGAGGAAGCCCACACTTGTTCCAGTTCATCTATCACAACAAGAGCTATTCTGGAGTGAAAGGATACAACCTAAGGGATGAAGAAATTTTAAAAGATCAAAATCAGAGCATGTGCATGATCCTACAGAAAAAACTCCTATGTGAAACACTGTAAAGCATGAAAAATATGGTATTGGGTTGTTTAGGGATGTTGTTCTGTTCTGTTAAGGTTGTGATTTTTTTTTCCCCTTCAGCATTCAGCATTTTGTATTTTAGTGGTCACCATAGAAGCAGTTAAGTATGCAAATGCCAGGACTAGCAGGAGTGGTTTTGGTTCTTCTTTGCCACTTGCACAAAGCCTTACAATCAGGAAAGGAGCCAGAGTCCCTGATCAGACCAGGACGCTGCTGCTGATCTCATTCTAGCAGTAGCACTGACCTAAACTTCATGGACAGTGTAGGTCAGTGAGAAACAATAATCTATGTACATATATACTAAAATAGGGAGGAATAAATTATTAAAAAATAGAGATACTGATGAACAAATAAATGCTCACCTGTACCAGAGCACAGGTGAGCATAACTTCCACTAGCTTGCAAAAGATGAGTCCTTAACTTGCCAACAAATGGATGAATTGCAGCCCCAATTATAATGTTGTAAGCTATTAAAGGTCTACTGGTCCGGAATCATATATTATTCACTGACTCCCACTCCTCTGGCATCATGCTTTGCACTTTGAAAGGTGAGGACTGAAAACAGTGAATGACGTGATGTTTTATGTCCAGAAGAGGAAGAATATGATCCTAGTTGTGACTAAAACACCCTACATAGGATGAGCAGGAAGAATTTTCAAAGGTGGGTTAGTATTAACCACCAGTAACTACTACAGTAAATAGATTCTGCTGTACTTAAATGTTTTCATAGCATTATTCTCCCAAACATGTGCTTGTCAGGAGACTGTATTTGCTGCAGAAAAGTTGAAACTGTCATCTTGATTGTAGGATCCTTCTTGTCCTTCTGTTATGTCACATGGATATTTTTTTTCTGGCATTCTTCAGGTGAATCTGGAAATCATGTTTTAGCCAAGTGTAGGATCTAGCTTTCTGCCTTGGAAAGTATAAAGCAGGGACTTTTCAGTTAACTGAAAGGCAAAAATAGGCTGTGCCTCTCTGGAATGTTATTGTTACAGTTACTGTGATTGCCTCTAAAAATGTACCACACTTCACCCACATCTGTATTCTTTGTTCTCAGAATTGGAAATATCTACAGTCCCTTAGAAGTTTGAACTGGAAAGTGAAGAAACTGCAATGCTTCTGAATCCCATGATCTGCCTGCAGTCCCCAGAGCATACACCCACCCACAAATGGACCCAACAGTGAGCAACTCAGGTCATCCTTTGTTCAGGGGGCTGTGGGAAGCCAAACTGTGCCAAGGCTGTCAGCACTGAGCTCAGCACTGAGGAAAGAGGGTTAAGGATACTCCGCATTCAGCGAGGGTATGTGAAGAACCTCTCCCAGGGTATGAAATTTTACTTTTAAAAACAGCACATCAAATTTGGCTCTAATTTGTAGTGCACTAAAATTGCAGTCTTCTGAGAAGATCCCAGTCCACATAGCAGACCTTACAAATCACCTTTGTGGTCCTTTTCTTTATATGCTTGTGACACTGTTGGAAGATACTGAATATTTGGAGATTTTAGATGTATTTTCAAATTATTAAAAAATATGCCAATTTATATTTTTATATTATTTTACTGATTTTAACTTGTATGACAAGACTGCCATACAAATTATCTCAAATGGTGCTTCCTTCATGTTTCTGAGATCAGAACCACTGGTCTCACTGGACACATATTCGGGAGGTCTCTCTCCTGGATGAAAGCACAGGACTGGTTCAGCCTGTGACCTGTAATAAGGTCTGAAGCCACTGACCCTTTTTTATCTTGGTTTCCTGAGGTTTAGGAAGCCTGCAGGAGCATCCCATTTATATCTTTTGTTCTCCCCATCTCTTGTCTCTTTGAACTTAATTTCAGTAAATTAAATCAATATGGTAAAGTGCTCAGATATGTTAATACTTGACAAGTTTTATGAGATTAATGGCCCCAGTGAGTGTTTCCATTGCAGGAAGGGCAGTGCCATGAGCTCAGCAGTGTTGTTTTCTTGGCTAGCCAGCTCACACACACTGGCAGGCCAAAAGGCACATGCAGACCTCAGGCACGTACTTGTCAGGTAATGACAAGATCTGGGAAGGCAACAATGCTAATGTGTATTTAGGAGAAAAGATATGGGCACATCACGAAGAAATGAAAATATTGTAATATAGTTACCAAGAGGAAAACTGAGGCAATAGTAACTTCAGTGAGACCATAGAGGTAATAAGGATTTGTTTGTAGGAAATCACACTCTGAAAGTCCATTGCTCATGGAACAACTTATTTCGTTCTGACAGGTAGTGCTTGAATCTATTGACTGTCTCACTTGAGACCTACTGGTTTTGGTTTGGTTTGTTTTGTTGTTTTTTTTTGCTGGCACCTTTGTAATTCTAGCACAGGACTTAAGCGTTAACTTCAAATCCTGGATGGATGCAATGACGTCTTTTCCCTTTACAGAACTTAGAGATGGAGAAAGGAGCCCTACTGCACAGAAAATTTGAATAGATGGATAAGTACCAGTGAAAGTATTTGCATAAGGAAAAGAATTCTATTTTATAACTCAACATGAGAAGCATAGATTACTTTGCACATACTTATTAAGATTAGTCCATAAGAATTCATTACTGGCATCTTACTGGAGAAATTAGTTATTTCTTTCTCAGTCAAAGATAACACATAAAACTTTGTTTGTGCAGCAGACAATTAATATGGAGGTTATTTCCTAACACTAATGAAAGTTCTCCCTTAGAACCATTGCAAATTTCTATGGACCTCTAACCTGTCATTTTCTTCTGTTTAGTTCATTGTATTTTGCAACAAAGAAAACTGTACCCGGCTGTGCACAGAAAAAGAAAAACCCTTTTTCAGACAAAAGAAGCAAAACTCTTTTGTTATAAAAAATAGCACAACTTCAGAAAAGATATTTCCTAATAGAGATCACTTGGCTATTTGACTGTTTTCAGCATGCAGAGGGTTAAGCCCAGCTGAGAATGCCAGACATACCTGTATTCATTCCATTTTGAATAAAGTGACAAATTCCTATTCTTGGTCACTGGAGCAAAAAATTAGCCCTGTGCTTCAGTGAAAGGTCAACATGGAAAGAAATAAACAGGAGGTGAAAGGTCATGACCTGTATCTAGAACAGCAAAAAATGGCTGAACAAAAAAAAGTTAATTCTACTGTACAGTGTACTTTCCATATAGTCAGGTCCCATTTGAAATGCAAAGCACTCCTAGAGTGTTGTTCTGGAAAAATCAAGATTGAAATGTGTGTATATTTATTTATTTATACCTCTATTTTTTGTACAAGCACCACTGGTTTGGTCTATTTTAAATAACTCCTGTATATACACATATATTCCTGTGATCTGGGATCCAATGGATCTATGAGAAGTTTAACTGATCAGACCTAGAGGACTCTTTTGCTGTCCATGTCTTTTGGTCACATCTTCGGTGCTTATTGCAGACCTAGAGACCCCTGTAAAATGCTCAGGAGCAGAACCAGTCACCAATGGGAAAGAGAACCTGAATCAGATATTGAAGGCATTGGAAAGAGGCAACAAAAATTATGTTTAACTCTCCTATTCATGTTTGTACTCAGTCTCTGTCACTGATGGACTGAAACACTAATCCCATCTGATGCTGGATATCAGTTCTGTCTAGTCCTGGCATAGGAAAACCATCTTGTGTGTCCTGGGTAGATGTTGTGGACATGTGAGCAGTAGTAGAAAACACCAGAACAGAGAAAGTAAATAAAAGAATACATATTTAGTCAAAACTGATGTTCAGTGACACCTCATGCACTGGGAGCTGTGGAGAAGAGAGCAAAGCTTCTTCAGAGCTCAGCACTTCTAGAAGAGATTGCTGCCATCAGTAACCTGTGGATACCTCTCAAATCACTTCCCAAATGTCCAGCAGGCACAGGCCTGGGGGAAATATCAATGTCCACTTCTTTGGAATTTTGATTAAAAGAAAAGCATTACAGAAAAAAGCCTTCTCTGAATGTGCATATGGTCGACAGGAGGGCCATCTAGGAAAGAACAACTCTGCCAGAAATTGTCTTCTCCTTAAAAAACAGTACAAAATCAAGGTGTTAAACCAAAGAACACCTCCATGGACAATGCAGTATTGATTTATAGAGTATTCGCCTTTCTAAAAATAAAGCATTCAAGGTGGTTGAAGAGTCATTGTTCAATGTGCAATTTTGGGGAAAAGGATATTGTTTCCTTTTCTTCTTCTCTTATAACCTGTCTGGGAGGGTTTTTATGTAACATATCTTCATCATAAAATGACAATTCATTGGAACCAAAACTCTAAGCAGTAAAAGATTGATTTTGGCTAATTTCCTGTTTCACAAAAAATTAGGAACAAATGGAACCAAAATAATTAAAACAACCCATTTCAACATCTTGAAATTAAAAATTCCCTTTTTCATTTAAAGGTACTTTTTATTTAGTAAGGTAAGTATACTTATGTGAGAGAAAGGACAAATTATGAAGAAAAAAAATTAAGATTCTGAAATATATATCAACTTGCTCGACTCCCTTCCAAAAGTTTGGATTTTATTTACAAACTGTATTCATCAGAGTATCAGAAAATGTCTGCAGAAGGGCAAAATGCATCCTGCCAGACTCTAGTTGTGAAATTTCCTAAATGTCCCTGAATATGATGACCTCACAGAATTAGGATGCAACAAATACCTTGAGCAAGCCACATCTTCATATTTCATTGTATGGGCTTACACAAGGATATTAAAACTAAGCTTTCAAAAACATGTAATCAGGATTTTTTTTATTTTTTTTTTTATTATTTTTAGTTTTATTTTTCTCATTTTTTTTTAGTGTATCACCAATGCTTTGCTACTTTGATCATATTCTTTTATTCTGAAATGAATATTTGCCTTCTGTTTGCTTTATTTTCCTTTCTAGGACTTGCTTCTGTTTTTGGCTTAATATGTCTCATATTAGCAGTATAGTTTTACAGTGTTATGCCAGTTGGCACTTCGTATTTCAGCAGGTTGAAGAGCAGTATGAGGTCTTGTGTGAAAGATACCCACCCAAATTAACCAGTTACAGTCCTTTAGCAACTGTTTGTATGTATGAATCACTGTACATCAGGAAACAGAATCGCTCTGATACACCAGTGATGGCTGTCTGCTGGTTCCCAAAAATGTGAACCAACTGAGCTTCTGTTGCAGTTCAGAGAAGACAGTAACTATACCACTGAAACATAAGTCAAAAATAGAAAAAATGAACAGTTGAATTTTGCATCACTACTTAACATTAATTCTCTTTGCATGTTGTGAGGTATATTGTTCTTTTGAAACCAAGACACAGTATTTATTCTGGTGTTGGGAGAAACCAAAATAGTCATCTTATTTCCTCCCCTTTCTGCATGGCAAGTACAGATAAATGCAGGTAAAATGTAAATAATTTTATATGCTGAAAAGGCCATGTGATCCAATAGAATACTTCAGTGAAATACGAATGGATTTTTTTGGGTGTGCAGATATAGTCTTATATATCTTCTGTATACTGTTGTCTATCAAGTCTGTTTGGCTACGATTGCAGAGTGGATGACATCGTGTCTATGTGCCATCAATGCTCAGAGCACAGAGAAAAGACTGATGTTCATTTTTTACAAGACTGAGGTGATGAAAACAGAATAGAGGGCCAAGAAACCAGAATAGTTTTTTTAAGTTTACTCTGACATGCCTAGTTCAGAAATACTGGTGTCCATTTGTATGTGGAACTAAGAAATTATTTTAGTTTTCAAACTCTCCAGAGCTCTGAGACAGTGGCTTAATAAACAAATTCTTTTCTTTTTACCTGTCAGCACTTGAATCCAAAGTAGATCTTGATATGGTTGTCCAAGATTTGACTCTTGGAAATGGAAGTGTTTTCTCCTTTTCTGCAGCTTGAAACTATATGGAAACCCCCGAAAATACGGGGTTGTTCAAATGAAAGTTCATGCCAAGAACTTACAATGCTTCTTCAGACTTTTCTTGCTATGGCACAGGTTCAGTTCTCAGCATTACAGACAGATACCTGCTGTATGGCACTTCTTGTCTAGAAGGAGGCCAATGGCATTTTAGCACACCAAGGGAAGAGGTACTTTTGTCAGGGAGCAAACCACAACTAGTGTGTTGACTATTAGATGAGGGTGCAACTGCAACGCTGTGTGCCTTGAGCTACCTCTCAGTCCTGTCAGCCAGGACAGGCTGCACTGGGGCTGTGGTTCCTCCAGCACACGCTTTGCTTACATCTCTGTTGCATACACGCAGCAATGGGTGCCTAAACTTTTCTGCTTTGTAACAACAAGATATTGGTTCATCTCAAGCCTATCTCTTCACAAAGAGCTTCTCTTTGCTAAAAGGGTATCAAAATAAGGTATTAGATAAGAACAAATTCTGAAAGCATGAGTCAGTTCTTCTCTCTGCATTCAACAGTCTCACAGTTGTTCATCACTGAAATCCTGAATAAGGTCATGTTTTGTAAATAAAATGGCAATCTTTGCTTCAATCATATTGATGTATGACTGATTTCATTAAACCTTGAAAGAAAATGGGTACGAGGGAAAGAATAAGGTTGCAAGGAAGCTCTGGGGTAATTTTCCAATGGTGTGTCATGGGTAACACATTCAGATAACACTCCTTTGCCCTGTGTTCCTATGGACAAAGGTCCATAGGACCTTTGAAGATATCACCAATTTCTTTGAACTTAACATAATGAAAAATAATATGTTTTTTAGTGAAATCATAATTTCTTATATAGGGAAAGAAAACTTACTTTCAATGACAAAGTTAAGTTTTACTGAAGTTAATTATAAAAAAAGAAGGCAAAGTTCACTGCACTGTTTGACCTGACATCTTTTGTATCACTCTTCCGCACTCCTGTCCAATGTCTAATGATGTTTAAATGTTAATATATTTACTAAATTGATTTAACAGTTATTTATTTTAAATATTTCTGGACTTAAAGGAAGAGAAAAACTGTAGAATACCACAAAAAAAAGAAGGGACAATAATAAGTGAAATGTAAAATTTATATTGCAAGAATATTTTTTACTATTAATTTTATGCAGTATTTACATCAATAGTAAAATATACTGACTGTGTCAAACTGGGAGTGTTGATACACAAGTAGCTGTTTTTAACAAAGGTAAAGGTATTAATTATCAATTAGCAGAAATTGCTTCTAATAAGCAATTTGTGGGGGAGAGGCAGTGAAAAAATGATCAGGAAAAGCTGACACTTACAATGTTAGGTAAATTACCAGTTGGTTTTTTTTTTTTTTACATCTGCCTTTGGATGATATGAAAAAAGGTGTCAGGGACATAATTACTAAATACATCTAAGATACAAATCCTTTTGTTGTTCTTTTAATCATTTGAGGGAAGAATATTAATTCATTGGAAGATTTTTGTCCTTTTCAACAAATAACAAGTAAAATTAACTAACAGCTCAATTATTTTGTTAATGAGGTAGCTCCCCTCCCCACTGGCATGAATTCAGTTTCAATTTTTTTTCTTCAAACATCTTCTATTCTACTATCAATCAAATATCTTTTCAGTGCATAATCAGGAAATCCTAATGGAAGGAAAAACAAGTTGGAGCTGATGACAACTACAGTAGCTTACTTATAACCACTGCCTGTCACGCATGCAGCCATACTAGTGATTACAGGTTGACTGAGGAAATGGAAAAGTAAGTACTTTGAAAGCAAGGTAGTGATAGAAGAGCCAAAGTTGAGGTATTTTGTGAATATTTAATTATTTATTCTATATAAGTTAATTACACCACATTTTAATGCATCGTCCCATCCAAGCTGTGTCTCTAACGAACTCAGCTTCATAGCTTTTAAGAAAAAGCACACCAAAATGATGCCTTTAGCTATCTTCTTCACCTACATTAAGCACTTTAATGAGTGCCTCCATTTTCAGAAGTGGTCTTTCCACTGACTTGAAGGAGAAAAAGCAGAATTATATGATTTAAGTGGCAATTACAGTTTCGAAGCAATAATTAACCAATAGTCAGTGTGAATAGTTCACAAGCAATTGACAGACTGTAATTTATTTACTTAAACTAGTCTGTGAGTACCTGGAAATAAGAATTTTGACACAAATATAACAAAAAACCCCAGAAACAATATAGAAATAAATTTAAAAGCTGTGCTCACTTACTAGCTAATTCACAATAAATATTTTGTTTGTCCATAACTAATGACAAACAGTGCCTAGAATGGAATTTGTTCTTTGAAGGAAAATTACTTCTTAATGAAGTTGACAAGAACATTCTGCACTAGTTTGTTTCCTAAGCAATGCATATATATATAATTTCCTCAAACATGCACTGTAATGATCCTGCCTGCATGTGACATATGTATGGCTGGTGATAGCATGGTCAATATCTAGGAAGAATAATTGCCTAATGCTGGCAACAAAAAAAGTGAAAAAAACAGTGGTCAGTGCTGCTGTTTAGACATTAGGAAGCATCCAAAGATGTAGCTCCTGACAAAGGAAGACAACAACTGATGGGGTTAGATTCTTGTCATTTATTTTAATTGTTTCTTGCACTGCCCAGCACTGCTGAGCTCTGGTAACTTAGGTTAAAATATGCCCATTCAAAATCACAGGAACCAAACCTGAATATTTATGTCACTGCTACTTACTGTAATGAACTTTATAAATAGCAGAGCAGAACCCTACAACACATTTACTAAAAGAAAATAGTTGCAAATTAACAATATTCTACTCTGTACATCTGTTAAAACTAATAATGAGAATAATAGCATGATCTTTGGTATCTAAAAGCTACAAAAGACTAGAGCTGACTCAAAATTCCCAACTTACATTTTTAATTACATCCCACTACTTTTGTTAAAACTTTGTATGTCATCCACTATTTGGCAAAGAAATCAATAGAAAAAAAAACACAACAAAAACAGAAAAGAAATTTGCATTTGGAGATTAATTTTTTGTTTGGTCTTTCACAAACTGATGGACAGACTAGAAAGATGGGCCAAGACCAATGGAATGAGATTCACCAAGACTAAGTGTTGAGTCCTACACTTTGGACCCAATAACCCCATGTAATGCTGCAGGCTGGGGGCAGTGGCTGGAAAACTACCCAGTGGAAAAAGGCCTGGTCGACAGCTGGCTGAACATGAACCAGCTGTGTGCTCAGACGGCCAAGAAGGCCAGTGGTCTGGACTGTGTCAGAAACAGTGAGGCCAGCAGGACCAGGACAGTGTCCCACTGTACTGGGCACTGGTGAGGCCACACCATTGCATTCAGTCGGCCCCTCATTTTGAAAAGGACTTTGAGATACTGAGTGTGTCCAACAAAGGGCAAGAAGGCTTTTGAAAGGTCTAGAAAACATATCTTATGCGGTATGGCTGAGGGAGCTGGGTTTGTTTAACCTCGAGAAGAGAAGGTTCATGGGGCAACTTGCTGAAAGGAGACTGTAATGAGCTGGGGGCTGGTCTCTTCTACCATGTATGCAGTGAGAGGACCAGAGGAAATGGCCTAAAGCTGAGACTGGAGAGATGCAGACTAGATATTAGAAAAAAAAATTTCACTGTTAGGGTGGCCAGGCATTGGAATAAGTTGCCTAGGGAGGTGGTAAAGTCATCAGCCCTGGAGGCATCTGGACCTGGTGCCGGGTGATGTGGTTTAGTGGTTTAGGTGTTATAGTGGTAATGGTAATGCTGGGTTGACATCTGGACTTCAGGATCTTAAAGGTCTCTTCCAGCCTTGATGAGTTTATGATTCTATGATTCTATGATGTCTCAGTTTCCTTTTGGTTTGGTTTGGTTTGGTTTTGTCATTTCTCTGGTAAAGAAGAGAAAGAAAAAGGCATTGCTGAGATTTTCTTAGTATTTTCACCCAATTTGCTCACTGTTTTGCAACTTTACAATAAAACTAAATATATAGAGAAATTAAAAGGAAGAAGAAAATCATTAACATTTCATCAAAGACAGAAACAAACATATTAGTAACAAAATCAAAAATTTTTAACTAATATTGGACATTTTATTGAATTTACAATCAAAGCCATAATTTTTTGCCTTAATTCAAACACAATGCTTTTCATGACACTGATTCTCATGGACTTCCGTGATATATTATCAAACAAAACGAATTAACTAGATCTGAAATCCTTCAGCTGCTTTCAAAAACTAATTTTCCAGAATGTTTTGCTTAACATTCCCCTTCCTCTGGAAACAGATTTAGGCATCAGTGGCTGACCATTAATTTCTCATCCACAGGAAAAAAAAAAAAAAAGCAGAATATCTTCCTTTATGCAGGAAGGCAACAAATGCGACAAAAAAACCAAACAAAAAAGCTATGCTTCATGGTTCACATCCAATATCTCTACAAATCCATTTATCCAAATTCACATTAGACATTTTGGCCTGAAACTGTCCAAATATATCCTACATCTAAAGACAAGATACCGTGTTTGTCCCTGCTGAAAAAGATATTTCTGTACAGCATACCTTTGTTCTAAAGAAATGCTCTTTACCCTAACTTTATCTCAGAAGAAAAAGTTTGAGAAAATATTTTACTTCTTGTGATTCTGTCATATATTGGTTCATCAACTGAGGAAAACAAGAAATCATATCATGTGGATATTTCAACTATTTTCTGGAAAAGAAATCAAGTACACTCCTTGTAAAATAAGGAATAAGGACTCATTTTGTGAGTAAGGATGTATGGAAGAAAGCAAGCTACCTTTATTGGAGATTTTTTGTTACAATAAAAAATTAAAGATTACTATCTCTCATTTAATCATTCCATCAAAATCTATTATCGATAAACAATAACAGATTAAACAATAAAAATTGCATTAATACAATGAAAATAATAATGGATAATTTATGAAATGCACGCAAACCCAATTCTTCTTGGTAGAAGGCCCACAGACAAGTACAAACCCAGTTATAGTATAACAATATCCGAGTTTACAGCTGAAATTAGGCAGGCTTCTTGTACATGTAGATTCAATAGCACAGTTAATGCAATTCGGTAGTAATGCCAGGCATGCAAAAAATATGTTAAAAATAGCAAGAATAACTTTTTTTTACATGATTCAGTAACCACAAATAAGCCATCATTACTGGCAAAGTGAATCAACCAGCCTCTGGCCACAAACTTCAAGGGAAGTATCGGCAGGTAAAATCCACACTAGCAAGCATAAAGCTGCCTCTCTTTCACCCACAATGAAAACATATGCAATATGAAATGAAAATGTCTGGGTTTCTTGCTGTGGGACTTGTCTTCTGATGATCCAGTAGCCTAAATTTTAAAAGCCCTCTAAAGAAAACCTTAAGATGAAAGTATAGACTTTTACATTGTTTTGCTGAATACATGTAAAGTCAATGAAAACACAAATAATTTTATTATACATTCATTGCAGGAAAAATAATATCTGGAAAAATCTTCAAGCTCACTTCCACCATGTATTTTAATAAGGTTTACCTCTATACATTTTAAAATAAAGAAAGCTTGAGGAAATTCATGGTCCTTAGGCATGATGGCAGGGTATCCAAAAAATGTTTTTATAACAACTGGAAATTAGTGCTATTCATTAAAATTGAGTCCGATATATGTTTCTTTCAACAACATGACATATGGCAACTTTATTTCTCAGAGTAGCTTTCAGAGGTCTCCAGTCTCTTTCCATCAAATGCTGATGAAAAGGATATGTTAAAGACAAGTGCAAATTCTTTAATAGAAACAACATGGTTTTGTATTTGTGATGAGATTAAACACATAATTTTGACTGAGTTAAGATGTTGAGGATTAGTCCTGTTTTAATGTTGAATTTTCACACTGCCTCTCAACGAGCTGTGAATAACATTTTGAATAAAGCGTAACTTCAGTTTAGTTTTCATTTTTTCTTTCCCTCATGCAGGATGTGTAATTGGATAAAAATAAGTAGTGTCGACAGTGATAAATAACAATAGTTATTGGTCATTGTTTTTCCTCATACACATAATTTAGAATTCAGTTATTGAAGGACAGATTCAGAAAAAAAAAAAATCAGGTTGATAACACACAAACTGGTTGTAGATGTTCATGATCTTTCCTGTTGCAAGTTTACTCCAGAGGATAGTTTGGCCCAATCCATACAGAATATCTTAATAGCTTAAGAGTAGCTTCTAAAAAAGTTGGAAAAGATAGTTAGTCTTTCTACTTCTGGGGTAAAATCAGTTATACAGTAGAGTGTTTTACTCTTATTCTTCTTTCCTGCTTAAAAAAATTATGCAAAGATGAAAGACTCCACATAAACAAGAAATAAGATAAGGTTAGGTGTGGATATGCAGGGACAGAATGTTAATAATGTGGAGCTGTGGACTCTTGAGAATAGTCATTCCTCTTCTGATTGAAGATGAGGTGCCAGAGGTTGTTTGTTATGATGCTCTCTCATAGCTGTATTGGAAAAGTGAGATAAAAGTATATATATACATTACTGGGAGAAACAACCAGAACACATTAATGAAGGAGTGGTGTTTGACCCGAGAGGTATAATAGGTAATCTCTGATTTCCCTAAAAAAGGCTAGATTTTGATAACTTATTAAAATGCTATCTAGGTAAAATCATATGCAAAACCTGTGTGCCCTCAAGTGTGTGATTAATTCATTCATAGAAACTATAAAAACATATGGTACTAGAAGGATGGCAAAAATTAGGAATCCATGACCCTAGAGCGTGTTTCCCTACTAGAATGACTTCAAAACTATAAGATCATCTGAATGTTTCACGTAAAGACATTTTACGTTGTTCCAGAAACAGCCTTGGGGGTTTTTTTTGAGCAGTAGTGGAAATACACTTTTATAACATTCAATATCAAACAGCTGTGATGGAAAACATACTGGAGGCATCATATCCAGAAACATCTAAAATGGATGACAGCCAAATGAAATGGGATTCCTTCCTGTCTCTCCTTCTAGCCTTTGTCCTCCTCCCCACCACCTGCCATGAAAAAGGAATCAAGGGATTGTTGAGGTTTCCCTGTTGTTACCATCACTGAATTGAGGCATCAGTAACTGAGGAATCAGAGAAGTGAATTCCTTTTGAGCCAAAAAGATTAAAATTCTGAACTTATCAACAGTATCAGTTTATTGGGATGTGATAAAGGGCAAAATTGGCCCATAAAACAGCACTGTATTAGGGAATGTGTTGGATCTGGGAATGAGTTCCAGGTGAATTGCTTTTCTGTCTCAGTATTCTGCATATGAGTAAGTAGGAGATGTCAGGAAGGGTTTTCTTCTATCCACTGTTGGAACTAGAGCTATCAATGTATGCACTGTCTTTGCAGCACAAATGTTCTCATACCACTATGGATACCAAAACATTTTTACTTCTATTTCTACTGCCATCAACAGGATTATTGATGTGCTAGATGTAATGTCCAGTAAATCTCCGCTGAAACTCCAAGAGTTTTTGACAAGTTATAGTGCAACTTGCAGAGCACAGTTTGAGAATGGCCTCAAGTACTTGTTGCTATAGGCAGAACTCCTCCAGAGTGCTTTCTGCTGCTTTCTATGGGTGTGGTGGGTTGATCTTGGCTGGATGCCAGGTGCCCACCCAGCTGGTCCATCACTCCCCTTCCCAGCTGGACAGGGGAGACAGTAAGATGGAAAACAACTCATGGGTTGGGATAAGGCAGTTTTATTAAAGCAAAAGCAAAAGCAAGAGCAAAAGCTTGCGTGCACAAAAGCAAACCAAAAGATAACACAGTTTATTCTCTACTTCCTATGAGCAACCATGGTTGGCCACTTCCTAGAAGCAGGGCTTCAGCTTGTTCCTTAGCAAGCAGACATTGTCTGCTCCAATGAATGTCCCCCTTCCTGCTCCTTGCCTTAACCTTTTTTCTGAGCTGACATCATATGGTATGGAATATCCCCTTGGTCAGTTTGGGTCAGCTGGCCTACTTGTGTCCCCTCCAAGGATCTTGCCTTCGATTGAGGAAGGAATATTACAGTGCTGATGCTGTGCTCAGCAGTAGCCAAAATACTGTTGTGTTATCAACACCCTTCTAGCTACCAATGCAAAGCACAGCACTGTGAGGGCTACTGTGGGGAAATGAACACCATCTCAGCAAGACTCAATACAACAGGTTTCTAGGAAAAGCAGAATTCAAGTTTACAGTTCATTGTGGGTAAGGCCTTTCTGAGTGTCATATAAAAACTGGTAATAAAAATTCCAAAGGAAATCAGCTGAATATTGGACCCAGCATGTAGTCGATAAGGCTCAGTTATTCAGTACTGACATAGCATGGCAAAGCTATGAAGATATTGCTTATTTCAGCTTCTATTGCCAAGGTTGGGTGCTTGACAACTCAATCAACAAAGGATGAAAATGGAAGAAAGAATCTGAATCACTGGTTTATGATGAGAAAGATATTCAGAATGATTCCTTTGGTCCTTCCTTTCAATAGGAGGTTGTATAGGGAGGAATAAGGGAAGTCTAAAATCCCAAAGCAAGAGACAGATCAATATGCAGTGGCATCAGCAAAGGCAACAGTGACCATTGCTGGTCATTTCAGACAGCTCACTTTCTTCTCCTCTGTGTAATCTTTCTTCAATTTTCCTTCTGCATATTCCTTCTTTTACCTTAGTCTACTAAATACCCACCTACAGAATGCATATTTTCCGTGTGCCGAGTATGCAACCTTTCTCTTAGGCAGTGATTTTCTCACTCAGCACTTCCTCCTCAAATTCTTTCAGTGTCAGGCTCCCACCCACCTCAGTGACTGAAGATAACTATCATCCTGCTATTCAAATCAATGCAAGTAGATACAAACCCTTTTTCCCCTTTTCTACTCACATTTTGTTCTTAACTGGTTGGGGCAGGAGAATAAAGACAAGCAAATAGCACAGGGCCCATTGCCTCGGTAATGAACATGTCTGTGTGTCTTCTGCCCAGTGAAACATCTGATCAACTCTTTTTGGAGGAAAATTACATCCATATATTTTCAGTTATTTTTGAAAGCATGCGACTCATTGTTAGGCTTATCCTTTCAAAAATAAATCTGGATTTCTCAGGTGGGACAGACAATCATCATTCAATCTTATACTATTACAGTGCAGTGAAGAGAAAGCCCTTATGCTGCTTGCGATCCAGAAGCTGTGGGGATTACTGCCAGAGGGGACAACTGTGCAAACCAGTATGGAGGAAATGTTAAACTGGCCTGGTAGAAAGCTTGGTCTGCTCTGGTGTGAAGTAGTTTCTACTTCTCCTTAAGTGAAACATCCGTAGACCCCTGTTGCACAATTTTTCTTTGTTGCTAGATTACCTACCAGGATAATAAACACTGCCTATATTTCTAAGCCCAGAGTTGAAATTCTCATTAGTTATCAGCTGACAGCTCCCCAAAATCCCCTTTTGTCTATGTGTAACCAGTGTGATTGCTGAAAGTAGCTTCAGGCTGTCCTATGTGATAAATCAGTGTGGGACATGAATTTGTTTTGCTTTTCCATTATAGACCATAGTCTCATCTGGCTCCTATTTATTCTATGTGTACTACTTATATAAAAACAGAGACTTCAAATTTGTACTTATATACACATTGGCACAACCCGAGCTGCTATTTTTTGTGCTTCCTTACTTCTCTGCTCCATGGTCTGGCTAAGCAAGGTGTACTGATGATGTTATTTAAAGTTGGAAAACTATCTATTTTGCCACTCCAGGCTTTACATGAGAATATGTACAACTATCAGAGCCACTACTTACACCTAGTATTATTTTTATTTGTACCATTATGCAGCAGTTGTTACTCTCGTGGAACCATTTAAAAAAAGGCCACACATTTCAAATGATAACTGCAAAGCCCTAGGCACAAAATGGCAGATTTAAGGGTGCTTTAATGTTTCCTTAACATTACTTCAGTGTATTCATACCCCAAGCATTATTTTCTAATCAAATGTAATACTGCAGAACATGAGAGTGTTTTCACTTTCCTTCTATCAGTAAATGCTTAAACTGAGAATGTTCAAGCCCTGTTTTCAAACAGAGATGCATTAGTGGGAAATAGGAGCAGGTTGCCCTGCTGTCCTATGAAGCCATCAAAAGCTGATGAAGCATTTTTCAGTCATCCACAGAGCTGACATGCTCTGGATCCCAGTACATTAAATAAATCTAATTATGACACTTTAATAAATATGTTAAAGACATTTATTTGAGGCCAAAGTCTGGAAGAAACGAAGAACATGTTCCAACAATAAAGCTCTTACACC
Source organism: Lepidothrix coronata (assembly GCF_001604755.1). Taxonomy (NCBI): domain Eukaryota; kingdom Metazoa; phylum Chordata; class Aves; order Passeriformes; family Pipridae; genus Lepidothrix; species Lepidothrix coronata. The sequence continues at coordinate 8,234,141 of NW_016690199.1, forward strand.
TGGATATTAACCTCTTCAATGCCCTATGGACATATGGCTTCAATCCAGAAAAGCAGCACCTGTAGTTCACTACAAATGTCTGCCATACATCCTCATATCGCAGAGAAGATAAATATGACACATTTAGTAAGTAGGGAAGCACACTGACTCCAAACATGTAGAATTTACTGATGCTGCAAGATTAGTGAGCCAGTAGAGATAGTACCAAAATTGTTCACTTGCAGCTTGTTAGATCAGAAAATGGGGTTTGGATTTAGCCTGTTCATGTCCTTTATTATTCGCTGTTCTCAAATACTCATGTGAGCAAAGCTATGTTTCTACAAACATCCACAAACAGCAGATTTGAGCACTTGCCAAAGGAATATAATCAGAAAACAAAACCTGTTTTCTGATAAAATGGCATTCATTTTGGGAGAAAGCAATGGCTCATAAAGAACAGACCATCAGTATGGGAACAGATATAACATCACATGACTGGTCACAACACTCCATTAGTGAATCCTAACTATTGAATGATCAAGTAAATGCTTCTGCTTTGGATTGTCCAAGGCTTAATTGAGCTGTCTGCAAGCAAGGAGCAAGGACAAACTACGATATTCCCTATGATGTTCCTTGGGAAAGCAATTCTGTGAACCGCTCCTGAACTAGGCCAGGGTTCAGCCAGTGGAATCCTGGATTGTCTTACAGGAAAATTCAGTTGTCCCTGTGAGTCCGCATTACTTTGATAGAGTTTATTTTAATTACATAGATGTTATTCCACAAACACAATTCTGGGGTTTGAAAATATGGGGGTACAAGGCGGGAGATTTATATGGCAACAGATTTTTCCTATCATACTCAGTGCTAGAGGGAATTGAAACTTGCAAATGAATATGCAATTAAAAATCCCACACAAAATGCAAAAAAAAAGATTTTTATTGTGCTTTTTCTGTGTCAATATCACAAAGTAATTACACAAATGCTTAGTGAATTTCACTGCCCTGCTGCTTTACAGAAATCAGTGTGACAATTTACTAACAGCAATTAACATCTTTAAATTTATTTAATTCTATTTAAGAGCAAAGAATGCCATCCATGGGGTCCTTTTTTTCAGTCTTTTATAGATCAGTGTAGTCTTCTGCTTCTATTTCAAATGGACATTGCTGTACCTTTAAGCACAAAATATATATATATTAATATTCTCAAAAAAATGCGGAGCCTTGTTTGCAATCAATGCATATTCCCCTTTTGTGTAAGAATAACAGATGTTGATAGAAATAGCCATTGGGTTTGTAAAGAACCCATTTCATGTGTCAGAATAGTTGTGCCTCTTCTAGATGAAATGTCAAAAGCAGGCAGATATCTCAATGTGAAATGACCTTAAGAAAAACCCGACCTCGCCAAAGATGACCTTTTTCCAGCAAGAAACATTAAAATTACAACCATATTGATGCTTCAGCTTCAAAAACAATATGTATTTCTTTTTTAGTGTTTTTCTGTCTTGGCATCCTACGTATTTTAAATAAAGATGTACAGTAGTCCACTTTATACTGTTTCTGTTGAGCTGATTTATGGTCATGGGTTTGTTTTATAAATGTATTCATACACAGGGACATGCATAACAACATTTTCATAAATACCGATATACATAGAGACACATACATAAATGCAATTATATACATTCAAAAGGATCAAACAATATTATCCTAATTTCTCAAGGGATCTAACATTTTTTTTGTGTCCATATTACATTGGTAGAATGTATTACTTACTGTAACTGAATTAAATCTTTTCGCAGTATCTTACTTCTCTGAATTTTTAACAAATCCCCATGGCCTTACTTTCTTCAAGGAAAATGTATGTTTTATCAAAGTTTTAATCAAACTGAAGTGTCTAAGGTTCTTATAAAGTAACATTGCAGAAGTATTCACATATAATAGTGTATGTGTGTGCATGTGCCATGGCTGATTAGTGGCCTGTAATTTCTCCTTTAAACTAGGAAAACAAAACAAAACAAAAGCAACGAAAAACTCCTAAACCAAATAAACAAACAAACAAAAAAAAAACAAAACCAAAAATATTCTTTGCTAAGTACTGGAGATGTAAAATTTCTCTTTTTGCGAGTGACGCAGAATTTCCATCTCAACTTTTGATCTAAAGTTCACAGTGATTTGAAATTAAAGGCTGAAGTTCCTATACACCGGAGATCTTCAGGAAAGCGCCAGATGTTCTGAAAGTTCTTGTCTGTGTACAGGATGATTAATGAAGTACACAGGGGTTTTGGAGGTCAAGAGTGTTAAAAGTTTATTCAAACTCTGCCCATATAAACCAAACCTTGCTCACAGCCCCTCCTTAGCTGATCCGTACCTCCAACTGCCTTGTCCCCAGTTCCCTCTTTCCCTACCCACAATCTGTGCTCCCTCCTTCCAGATACTGTTCCCATCTCTCTGGAAGACATTCTGTTGACTGAAGCAATGGGGAGTACTCAGCATGTCCTCTCAAAAACTGTGCTGGGAAAGGACAAACACAATCTCAGGAGATGTTCTGTGAGATGGTTACAGAATAATCTTTTTCGATCTTTTCCTCCCTTTCCTGTCATCTCTCAGCAGAGATAAAGAAGAAAAGTTGCCTCAGCTCTTCTCTGTTTAAGTAATGTTTCTTGCACTTATTGTTTCCCATCTCCATTCCATTTCAAAGAAACCATTTCTTCTGAAATCATTGGAACAAGTCACTAAAAAGCCACAATTTAAAATTTCTTTTCTTAGATTTGGTTCTGAGTAAGCACTGCTACACACAGATTTCATAGAATCATATAATTTTTTAGGTTTGAAAAGACCTTTAAGATCATTAAGTCCAACTGTTAACCCATCACTGCCAGGCTCACCATTAAACTATGTTCCCAAGTGCCACATCTACACCCCTTTTAAATAATTCCAGGGCTGATGATTCCACCTCTTCCCTGGGCAGACTGTTTGCAGTTCTTGACAACCATTTCAGGGAACAAAATTTTCCTGATTTCCAATCTAAACTTCCCCTGGCACAATTGGGACCCTTTTCTCTTGTACTATCACTTGTGACTCGGGAAAACTGACCCTCCCTTTTGCCTCAACCTCCTTTCAGGTAGGGGTAGATAAGATATCCCCTGATCCTCCTTTGCTCCAGGCTAGGCAACACCAGCTCCCTCAGTTGCTCCTCATAAGACTTGTGCTCCAGCCCATTCACCAGCTTTGTTGCCAATGTCTGAACATGCTCCAGCACCTCAGTGTCTTTCTTGTAGTGAGAGGCCCAAAACTGAATACAGGATTTGAGGTGTGGTCTCACCAGTGTGAAGTACAGGGGGACCATCACTGCCCTCTTTCTACTGGGCACACTATTTTGAATACAGGCCAGAATGCCAGTGGCCTTCTTGGCCACTTAGGCACACTGTTAGCCCATGTTCAGGTAGTTGTTGACCAATAGCCTTAATGAATTGCTATTATATCTCATACTACCTGTTGTCACATTGATAAACCACCAAGAGCTGCTAAACCTAAATTTCTCAGCTTAACGGATAGTGTCCAGTTTTTTACCTTTCATTTCTCTCAGTCCTTTAACCCAACACAGAAAGCATCCTTTATTGTCTTTTAGGGGAAGAAAAATTGTTGAAAAGAATTTATATTTTACCATTTCTCTGCATCCTTGAAGGTCTTTAATTTTACTCAGCAATTTAGTTCTTGCATATAGACACATTCAGAGAACACATTTATTTTGATTAAGACTATCCTTAGAAAATAATTAATTCAACATATCCAAGTAGAGTTTGTTCAAAGTGCTTGTAATTTAGAGCTCCCAGTGAATACTAGAGCAAAAGGGCCTGCCCTCTGGCCAGGGCAGAAGGGATGAGATGTTAGCAGCCAGGGGAGCAGGCCTGGAGAGGAAGATGGAGATGGAATATAGCCAGGCAAGAAATTTGAGGCTACATTAGCATCTTTGCAGAACTGTTTTGATCTGTTTGTTTCCTAATTTCATGTCTCTGATTGGATAATAGCATCTTTTCTTTAAAAAAGAGTGGAAATTCAAGGGAAATTCAAGAGGACAATGAAACATTTCTGTTGCAAACTTTAATGTGCCAGAACCACATAGTACAAGTACATATATATATATGAGTCTTTACTTACCAGATCCTCATTACTTTTAGCTGACCTCTTCCTTACTACTCTTATCATTGCTGACTTGCCTTTCACCAGCATGACTGATGGCCTGATTTGGCTGGGTTGTTCAGGAAGACTTTCTGCTTTTAAAGGATGCCTTTTTAACCTCAATAAACCCCTGTACTTCTCTGCTTAACCATAGTTTTATTCTCACCATTTTACTTTGTTTTTGTTCTCAATGATACACAAACCATCTGTGCCTCTAACACAATGTTCTTGAATAGCCTCCAGGCTGTTTCTGTGGTTTTAAAGTTTTTTACTTTGCCCTTCAGCCTGCTGTTAACCATTTTCCTCATAGTTTTAAAATCTGCCCTTTTAAAGTTTGTCACTTTTTTACTCCTGGGGGGAATTGTGTATTGGGTTGTGTGGCAAGGTTTTGGTAGTAGGGTAACTGAACAAGTGGCTTCTGTGAGAATCTACTAGAAGCTTTGCCCATGTCTGATGGAACCAATGCCAGATGGGTCCAGGACAGACCAGACACTGTCCAAGACCAAGGTCATCAGCAGCAGTGGTAGAGTCTCTGGGATAATTTATTTAAGAAGAAGAAAAAAAACCAAAAACAACCCTGTGCAACTGCAGCCAATAAGAGGAGTGACACCCTGTGAGACAAACATCTCTGCAGACACCCAGTGGAGAAGGAGAGAGAGGAGGTGTTCCAGGTGCCAGAGTAGAGACTCCTCTGCAGCCTCTGGTGAAGACCATGGTGAAGCATCTGTCCCTTTGCAGCCCATGGAGATCCATGGTGGAGCAGAGATCAACCTCTAGCCTGTGGAGCACCTCATGCCAGATCAGGTGGATGACTGAGGGAGGCTGTGACCCCATGGGAAAAAAATGCTGGAGCAAGGTCCTGGCAGAACCTGTGGATCCATGGACAGAGGAGCCCACACTGGAGCAGGTTTCCTGGCAGGACTTGTGACCCATGCTGGGGAACCCATGCTGGAGCAGCCTGTTCCTGGAGGACTAAACCCAATGGAAAGGATCCCATGCTGGAGCAGTTCATGAAGAACTGAAACCCATGGGAAGGTCCCATGTTGGAGAAGTTTGTGAAGGATGGTCTCCCATGGCAGTCACTCCATGATGGAACAGGGTAAGAGTGTGAAGAGTCCTTGCTTTTGAAGGCAGGAGCAGCAGAGACAAATGACCACAACCTCCATTCTCCTCCCCCCTTTACCTGGAGGGGAGGAGGAGGCAGAGAGTTTGGGAGTGAAGTTGAGCCCAGGAAGAAGGGAAAGGTGGGAGGAAGGTATTTTTGAGGTTTGGTTTTATTTCTCATTATTCTACTCTGATTTGATTGATGATCAATTTATATATTTTCCCTAATACAAGTCTGTTTTGCCCTTGACAATAATCAGTGAGTGATTTCTCATCTCCTTATTTCAACCTATGAGCCCTTTCTTACATTTTCTATCCCCTGTTCAGTTGAGGAGGGAAGTGGCAGAGCAGCTTTTGTGGGCACCTGGCACATTTAGTTGCCTTCTAGTACAAGACCTGATTGTAAAAGGATTGTTGTTAGCCAGTGGAGTTCAATTTTGTAGAACTAGAAAGTCCTTGAATTTGAGATGTTTAAAATAATAAAGCCTATATTTAAGGCTCAATCCAATTTGATGAAGACTGCATCAAAATTTCCGTGGACTTTGTGGTGACTCAACAGCTAGCAGAAAATACCTGCTTGCTAACAGTAATTTTGCCTATCAACACTGATATTTCAATAATGATCAGCTTACAGGAGAAAGAACTTTCTCATGTCTACAACATTTAACCCAGAACATTAGAGGTTTGAGTTCAGCTTTTTATCCTGCTAGAGCTTCTTTGTTTGATTTTGAGCAAGCAATTACTTTGTGGTTTTGTAACAGCACACCTCTTACCTGAGTGAGGTGACTCCTGGAGTGAAGCCTAATGTGCTCCCTGGACTTTGCTTCTCATTGTCATGTGTCTGCCAGAAGTAGCCTCAGCTTACCCCAGCTCAGTTTGCCTGCAAAACCCAGCCTCCAATGTCAGTAAGCAACATCTAGGACTTACTGTGAAAGACCATGGGACTGTAAGTAGAACGCTGTTGTCTGTTCTTTTTCAGACCCATAACCACATAGCATGAATGAAAGCCATAGCTAGAGGTTGTTGGACCAGGCCCAAAATAAAATGACAGACAGGAAAACATATATTCAAATACAAGTCCTACCTGCCCTTTTCCTTAGCAGAGAAATTTGGATTTAGCCCAGAACTGACTTTGACAATTGCAGAAATGAGGTAGCCACCAAGGCTGCTCTCTGCAGAACTGTACACAAGTAGCCCCTTCCATGGTGCTTCCTGGGGCAGCACCCTGGCTTTCCAGGATGTGTGAGTTTTCTCCAGAAACAAAAGTCATAAAAGGCCTTCTAACACAGGGATCTATGCATCTGATGGTATCATGTTATCTGCTGCCCCATTTTTTTTTTCATGGTAAAACTATAATTCTTAAATAAATCATGTTTTAGTGTGTTATAAAGAACTGAATGCTACAGTAATGAACCCTTACCTTTCATATTGTCTCAAAGTTTTGAAATTTGTAACAGGAGGTTTGTAACTTTTTCCCTATTTTCTGTGAATATCTTTCAGTCCTTTTTTCCTCTGACAGTCTAGTTGGGTTAGGACATGCTGATGTTTCTAATTATAATTTTGCTTAACTCAGGAATGAGTTGACTAAGGTAGCAGATTTAAACAGGAGCATTGCCCTCCAAACCCCTCTCATTCAGGTGTCCTAAAAAGGACAATAGGAACATGTACACATGAGCAAATAAGAGTTGCCACCATAAATAAGGATTTCCGGATCAGATTTAGGGTAAATAGGTCCTGCTAGTTCTCCTTTGCCACTCAGTAATAAAACAGTAAGATCCAGGAGTAAAACAGTAAGTAGGAGGAAGCTGATGTGCAAAGCCATCTGAGGACACCTGGCAGACATAGGCACGTGAAGGGGGAGGTGCAGCTGTGCACAGTTGAGCAGTGATTCCAGAATGTATAGAAAATTGACCACTATTGCATGATAAAGCATAATCCATATGTATCCTAAAATTCATGTTATGTGCCTGGGATAAGGCAACAAGCACCTGTATTTTAAAAACTATCTTTATTTAATCAGAAGACGGGAATAGAAAGGGAGAGATGAGGTGACATGACGAGAGTTGTATAGGATTGCTGACAGAAGCAGTCTACCTCTGTTTTAGTCCCTGGAGAAAGTGTATGTGGACGCACTTGATCCAATTTTCAGCTATAAATCAGAATCAATCAATCCACTGTAGTCAATCAGTTTGTCATTTTCACTTGCTTTTGGTAGTTACCAGGGAAATTGGCTCAGTTTTCTTCTGAAAGTTCTTTTCATGAACCTTCCTTACTATAAAAGTGTGCTGGACAGAACCAGATTAATTAGGCATGAAATACAGAGAGAGAAAATGAGAAGGGAAAGGAAGAAGGAAAGATAAAAAACTAACGAGAAAAAAAGAGGAAGCAAATAAACCAGAGAAGACTATCTAAGGCAAATCCAAAAGATGAGGTGTTTCCCAGACCATTTTGGCCTTGTTATGACTGCAGCTACAACAAAGAAATCTGTAGACCCTTCTGGCTTGATATGCAGAGACAAATCCCATCCACTCCTAAGCAGCTGTTGTAATGATGTCTAGAATTTACTGGGGGATTGCAGCCAGGGATGAAGAGAAAGTTGGCCAGAAAGCAAAGATGGGATAGTAAAAAGAGAAAGAAGAGAAAGAGAACGTAAATACTATTACCTAAGTAGGCAAAATTTCAGGTAAAATTTCAGGCAAAAAATAATAATTAAAAAAAAGTGTGAGAATACAGTTTTTATAACCAATTCAGTATCATTATTTTTCTCAAACTCATACATAAATGTGCCTCTACTCTTATTTACAGTCTTTGTGTGTGTGTGTTTGTACACATTTTCTACCCACTAATGCATTCCAATGGTGCTCTAGAATGAGAGAAGACAGGAAAACTATGGTGAAATAGCTGTTTCCTAGTGATTTCCAGCATTTTCCCTATGAGGTTTTATGCCCACTATTCTGACTAGATCAAAAGGTTTGATATCTAATATGTGAACTTGAGATTTGGAGAAACAAATGCTTAAGAGCATGTGGGAAAAAAGGAAGGGAGAAAGAGAAAGAAAAAGATAGCTGTGGTGTGAAGAGAAGGTGAAAAGAAGCTTTGTACTACTTTTCTGAAGACAGTCATTCATATGACTGAACAGTGAATTTCAGCTACTTTTCTATGGAATATTCTGAAGAAAGCAAACAATGCCTTAATCTTCGACAGAAATCCCTTGAAAGGGCGGAGTTATTGCACTACAATGCCCAAAAGAAAGTATCACCTTGTGGTATTTCTCTCCATCTCTCTTTCAGGGCACTACTTACTGTAGGTCTGTGTAAACAAACCAAGATATAAATATGAAAAAAATTGTATTCCACATGACTGACCTCTTCTGTTCTATGAAGACAAGTTAGGAATTGCTGGGTATCTGTGGCTTCTGGCACAATGAGTCGGTGGTGTCAGAAGAAGCCATTGGTGCTGAAAGAAGAAGCAACGATATTGTCACATGCTGGAGGAAGAATTGAGAAAACAGCGGAAAAGGCAAGATATGAAGACTCTGAACATAACAAATGCATATGAAGAGCACCGTATTTCTATCACACCATGTCTTTCTCCTGCAGTTTTATATATTAATGCCTCCTTAGATTGGGATTTTTAATCTGTTCTGCTCCATTGCACAGTTATATCCACCCTGAACTGTTGAGAGTATCTCTGGTTCCCTTAATGTCTAGTGTAATTCTCCATTTCTTGAGACATAGCCAAACTTCTTCTCTAGTCTGTAGCAAAGGATCATTTCATCCAATTGATTTATAATTTTCCACCCTGACTCTGTAGTCAGTTATATCAGACCTCTTTGGCCAAGTTCTCTCATTTTTAGTTTTAAGGTGCTGATGTTAACGCAAAGACATTTTTATATTTCTATTTTACAGCTAATGGTGGAGTTTTCATTAGCCCCTTTTAGGTGAAACTCTAAGGACCTCTATTCTCTACTCTGAGGCTCAGGTGCTAGTGATGTGACCTTGGGTAAATTACTCAACCTCCCTGGATTCCAGACTGGATTTTTATATTAAGAGGGTGACTCAGAAGGGGCTCCAGTGAAATTTGTGGAATTTCAGCAACAAGAAAGGAATCTGAATGGGAAAAACTTAGTCCCCTGTACTTAATTTTTCAAACCCAAAGTAGTATCATCATCTCCTTCTATGTTTAATTTGTTTATAAAATATTGAAATCCTCCTGGAAAAGTACTCAACTGATACAACTTACTACATAGATTGTTGTTTCTGGAAAGTAATTTCCCTGCCCCTTATGGTTTCCTAATAATAATGTCCTGGAAAGGAAGCACAATACAAAATGGTGTCCCTATACCCTCTTATCACCAGAAGATGCATCTTCTGTCACATCCACTGGTAGTCAGTCTTCAACCCTTACAAAGAAATGACAGGATAGAGTGGAAATACCTTAATGATTTCATGAAAGTACAAAATTAAGTGGTAGGACTTTGAGAATAAGAGCAAAAATGATAGTTTCTTTGCTTAATCATAGGCAATTTTTTGAGGGAAAAAATTTCCTTTGTTTCGTCAGACTGGTGCACTGACAGAACTGGTAGGTGCAGTTAAATTTCATTAGCTGATGGACAAATCTTATGCTATATTTTTGGTGATAATGTGGAAACAAGTTTGGTGGACACAGCTACAAAGCTGGTTGAAATTGGTATTTGAACCTTTGTTTTCTTTTCTGGAAGTGTAGCCAATTTTCCAATTAAACCAAAGTAATTAAAAAAAAAGAAAAAAAAAGAAAAAAAAGAGGTGAGGACTGGAAAAAACTTTGAACATTTGATTTAATTTTTATTAGCTCAAATGAAGTCACTGAAAGACCTTTTAGCTCTGAAATCATAAATACTTGGGAGCTGGGCTGGGGTATTTTTGTGTTTGTGCTTTTTTTTTGTTTGTGTTTTTTTTTTTTTCCTAAAGATGCCTAAATTATATCCAAGCAAAGCTGAGCTACATTTAA